>NC_064810.1:44530779-44830779 GCF_023721935.1 Panthera uncia
TTTCTTTCTTTCTTTCTTTCTTTCTTTCTTTCTTTCTTTCTTTCTTTTTCATAATCCTTACTTGTTATGATGTCCACCACGGAGAAATTGGATATGAGCATTTGGTACTAATTAAAACAACATTACCTGATGGAAAATGGACAACAAGGGAATTTACTGATACAAACACTCATTAAGGAGATTTCATAGCCAATTTCCATGTTGTGCAGCAAACACCACACTGTGCAGAAGCCTGCCTGGTTTACTGAGCCCAGGGAGTCCCACGGTGCCTGGGGCAGAGATTCTCAGGATAGCAAGCCTGGGACAGGTGCCAGTACTGAATCAAAAGCGGCATCTGTATGGGTTTCACATACCAAAATAGAAAGAAATTTAAAAGATATTTATACTGTTTCATCAAGCATAAAGTCTACACACATATGAAAATTACAAGTGTCTATTAACTATTCCAGTTTTAAGTCTCTCCATTTTCATACAAGTTATACTATCTTTATCTTTCATTTGATTTAAAAAATGGATTCACTTAAAATTATAGAAGCTGAGCTTAGTATATCAAAGGCTTGGTACATCCAAAAAAAGGGAAAAAAATTAGTTGGGAGAAGTAAGTACTCTAAATATATTTCATTCAAAAGTTTATACCTAAATTTATAGACTGAAATGAAGTTATAAACATAATGAATGTCAAAAATTTATGTTCCTGTTTCCAAGAACAATAAAACTATACTCCCTCCATCGTGCTCAAAGGGCCTGGGATGCTTTGGGCCATATACAGTCACCCGAAGTGCCATTCTAGCCCTGATGTTCTGTGTAATACTAGGTAAGTGTAAAAGAGTATGCAAAATTAGTGTTTTACTGTTATATTTTCATTCCTCCAGAAAATTCCTTCTGGGCAATAACAAGGACACAAAATCAAACTTTCTCTAAATTTCTGATCTATTTTGGTGAAAATCAGACCAAAAAACTCACTGACAGACACCAATTTTTCTAATGTATATTTCCTTGAACTGATACTGCATTCAGCCTTCAAAGAACTACTCTTCCTTTAGTGGAAAATGTAAGTCTAATGTTGCTGCTTTTGAAAGTTAAATACACAAGTCAGACATCTAACTTTCCATCCTAAAATGATGGAAGAATAAATACAATTATATAATGCCTGTAGGTAAATCTTGCCAGATTTTCTAATATAAATTTCAAGCTAAGAGCTGCAACTGTATTCTGTTATATTACCCTTAGCAAGTTTTTTCATCACTGGCCTTATTAAAATGTTGACTGAGTCATATTCCCTGGGGAGAAATGTAAGCTTTGCTTACTTTAAATGTAGTTAAAAATACAACCATATTTTTGCCTATTCTTTAGACAATTACCATGTGGGGCTGGCAGTACAAACATAATTACCAATTCATAATATTATCCTTTCTCTTCTCATACTCTACTGCTACTGTCTTTCACCGCACACTTAATAAGAAAACCCACACATTGAACAAAGATACATTTATTTCTTCAGAGGATTTTGAGACCTGTAATTATATGAAAAATCATGTGAAGTTGTCTTGAGACATCTCCTATAAAAGACAGGGTGGCAGGGTGCATTGTTTGCCTCAGTTTTCCTTGAGGGATTTATTTAGGATATGCTACTAGAGGAAATATGGACCATGAAAAGGGTAAGGCAGAAATGAGCTATTCTTGGTAGCAAATCAGGAATTTGGTGGGGTTTCCTCCCTAGAAATAGTTCACTTCCATAAATACTTTTGGGAAAAGTGTGTATGTGTTTTGAAATTGTGCCTTTTTTTTAAGTACAGCTTTTATTAGGCTCTGTAGATTTCAAAATATTGTAATATTATAAAGAAAATTCACCTTTTTAATAAAAATTTTCCATAAGAAATATGTGGGCTGCTCTGTGCCTCTACTGCATGACTTGATTTGCAGGGATGTTTGTTTGTTTGTTTGTTTGTTTGTTTTTCACTGCCAGAGGGAAGTCTAACATCCAGGATTTGTAGTGTATCCAGAATAGAGTTAGGAAACCAGCCCTTATTTACTGTAAGACCATCATTTGAGTTTTGTTGGATAAATTAGAAAAACAAAAATGAGTTGGGAGCTAAAATGTTTGCACATTTCTGATCCTTGAAACTACTTTTCCAATAGCGGATGGAGGTAGAGAACAAAGTCTTGTTAATAACTAAGTTGGATTATGAAAAAAAGTAATACTAATAACATTTACTGAGTGCACGTTACCTGTTTTAACTCACTGTAAGATGAGCTAATTAGCAGCTAGCTCATGAGAGACACCTACCTACTTCTTGACTACAACTTAGATTTTAGCCTCCAACTGACAACTTAATAAGAAACTTTAATGAAAATATATTTAGATATTGGGGAAACATTAAAAGTGACTAGGCTACTGTTTATTTCATTTTTCTTCTGTTATTTATTTAATTTTTTGTGTCTCTGTGGTCAATTCATCCTGATATTTTTGAAATAAAATATTTGACACATAAGAACAAACGTGCTCTAATTTTTTTTATTTATTTTTTTTATTATTTTATAGTTTATTTTTTTTAATATATGAAATTTATTGTCAAATTGGTTTCCATACAACACCCAGTGCTCATCCCAAAAGGTGCCCTCCTCAATACCCATCACCCACCCTCCCCTCCCTCCCACCCCGCATCAACCCTCAGTTTGTTCTCAGTTTTTAACAGTCTCCTATGCTTTGGCTCTCTCCCACTCTAACCTCTTTTTTTTTTTTTTCTTCCCCTCCCCTATGGGTTTCTGTTAAGTTTCTCAGGATCCACATAAGAGTGAAACCATATGGTATCTGTCTTTCTCTGTATGGCTTATTTCACTTAGCATCACACTCTCCAGTTCCATCCACGTTGCTACAAAAGGCCATATTTCATTCTTTCTCATTGCCACGTAGTATTCCATTGTGTATATAAACCACAATTTCTTTATCCATTCATCAGTTGATGGACATTTAGGCTCTTTCCATAATTTGGCTATTGTTGAGAGAGCTGCTATAAACATTGGCGTACAAGTGCCCCTATGCATCAGTACTCCTGTATCCCTTGGATAAATTCCTAGCAGTGCTATTGCTGGGTCATAGGGTAGGTCTATTTTTAATTTTCTGAGGAACCTCCACACTGCTTTCCAGAGCGGCTGAACCAGTTTGCATTCCCACCAACAGTGCAAGAGGGTTCCCGTTTCTCCACATCCTCTCCAGCATCTATAGTCTCCTGATATGTTCATTTTGGCCACTCTGACTGGCGTGAGGTGATATCTGAGTGTGGTTTTGATTTGCATTTCCCTGATAAGGAGCGACGTTGAACATCTTTTCATGTGCCTATTGGCCATCCAGATGTCTTCTTTAGAGAAGTGTCTATTCATGTTTTCTGCCCATTTCTTCACTGGGTTATTTGTTTTTTGGGTGTGGAGTTTGGTGAGCTCTTTATAGATTTTGGATACTAGCCCTTTGTCCGATGTGTCATTTGCAAATATCTTTTCCCATTCCGTGGGTTGCCTTTTAGTTTTGTTGGTTGTTTCCTTTGCTGTGCAGAAGCTTTTTATCTTCATAAGGTCCCAGTAATTCACTTTTGCTTTTAATTCCCTTGCCTTTGGGGATGTGTCGAGTAAGAGATTGCTATGGCTGAGGTCAGAGAGGTCTTTTCCTGCTTTCTCCTCTAAGGTTTTGATGGTTTCCTGTCTCACATTCAGGTCCTTTATCCATTTTGAGTTTATTTTTGTGAATGGTGTGAGAAAGTGGTCTAGTTTCAACCTTCTGCATGTTGCTGTCCAGTTCTCCCAGCACCATTTGTTAAAGAGACTGTCTTTTTTCCATTGGATGTTCTTTCCTGCTTTGTCAAAGATGAGTTGGCCATACGTTTGTGAGTCTAGTTCTGGGGTATCTATTCTATTCCATTGGTCTATGTGTCTGTTTTTGTGCCAATACCATGCTGTCTTGATGATGACAGCTTTGTAGTAGAGGCTAAAGTCTGGGATTGTGATGCCTCCTGCTTTGGTCTTCTTCTTCAAAATTACTTTGGCTATTCGGGGCCTTTTGTGGTTCCATATGAATTTTAGGATTGCTTGTTCTAGTTTTGAGAAGAATGCTGGTGCAATTTTGATTGGGATTGCATTGAATGTGTAGATAGCTTTGGGTAGTATTGACATTTTGACAATATTTATTCTTCCAATCCATGAGCAGGGAATGTCTTTCCATTTCTTTATATCTTCTTCAATTACCCTCATAAGCTTTCTATAGTTTTCAGCATACAGATCTTTTACATCTTTGGTTAGATTTATTCCTAGGTATTTTATGCTTCTTGGTGCAATTGTGAATGGGATCGTTTTCTTTATTTGTCTTTCTGTTGCTTCATTGTTAGTGTATAAGAATGCAGCTGATTTCTGTACATTGATTTTGTATCCTGCAACTTTGCTGAATTCATGTATCAGTTCTAGCAGACTTTTGGTGGAGTCTATTGGATTTTCCATGTATAATATATCATGTCATGTGCAAAAAGTGAAAGCTTAACTTCATCTTTGCCAATTTTGATGCCCTTGATTTCCTTTTGTTGTCTGATTGCTGATGCTAGAACTTCCAGCACTATGTTAAACAACAGCAGTGAGGGTGGGCATCCCTGTCGTGTTCCTGATCTCAGGGAAAAAGCTCTCAGTTTTTCCCCATTGAGGATGATGTTAGCTGTGGGCTTTTCATAAATGGCTTTTATGATCTTTAAGTATGTTCCTTCTATCCCGACTTTCTCAAGGGTTTTTATTAAGAAAGGGTGCTGGATTTTGTCAAAGGCCTTTTCTGCATCGATTGACAGGATCATATGGTTCCCTTTTTTTTTTTGTTAATGTGATGTATCACGTTGATTGATTTGCGAATGTTGAACCAGCCCTGCATCCCAGGAATGAATCCCACTTGATCATGGTGAATAATTCTTTTTATATGCCGTTGAATTCGATTTGCTAGTATCTTATTGATAATTTTTGCATCCATATTCATCAGGGATATTGGCCTGTAGTTCTCTTTTTTTACTGGGTCTCTGTCTGGTTTAGGAATCAAAGTAATACTGGCTTCATAGAATGAGTCTGGAAGTTTTCCTTCCCTTTCTATGTCTTGGAATCACTTGAGAAGGATAGGTATTATCTCTGCTTTAAACGTCTAGTAGAACTCCCCTGGGAAGCCATCTGGTCCTGGACTCTTATTTGTTGGGAGATTTTTGATAACCAATTCAATTTCTTCGCTGGTTATGAGTCTGTTCAAGCTTTCTATTTCCTCCTGATTGAGTTTTGGAAGAGTGTGGGTGTTTAGGAATTTGTCCATTTCTTCCAGGTTGTCCAATTTGTTGGCATATAATTTTTCATAGTATTCCCTGATAATTGTTTGTATCTCTGAGGGATTGGTTGTAATCATTCCATTTGCATTCATGATTTTATCTATTTGGGTCATCTCCCTTTTCTTTTTGAGAAGCCTGGCTAGAGGTTTGTCAATTTTGTTTATTTTTTCAAAAAACCAACTCTTGGTTTCGTTGATCTGCTCTACAGTTTTTTTTAAATTCTATATTGTTTATTTCTACTCTGATCTTTATTATTTCTCTGTTTCTGCTGGGTTTAGGCTGCCTTTGCTGTTCTGCTTCTATTTCCTTTAGGTGTGCTGTTAGATTTTGTATTTGGGATTTTTCCTGTTTCTTGAGATAGGCCTGGATTGCAATGTATTTTCCTCTCAGGACTGCCTTCACTGCGTCCCAAAGCGTTTGGATTGTTGTATTTTCATTTTCGTTTGTTTCCATATATTTTTTAATTTCTTCTCTAATTGCCTGACCCACTCATTCGTTAGTAGGGTGTTCTTTAACCTCCATGCTTTTGGAGGTTTTCCAGACTTTTTCCTGTGGTTGATTTCAAGCTTCATAGCATTGTGGTCTGAAAGTATGCGTGGTATAATTTCAATTCTTGTGAACTTATGAAGGGCTGTTTTGTGACCCAGTATATGATCTATCTTGGAGAATGTTCCATGTGCACTCGAGAAGAAAGTATATTCTGTTGCTTTGGGATGCAGAGTTCTAAATATATCTGTCAAGTCCATCTGATCCAATGTATCATTCAGGGCCCTTGTTTCTTTATTGACCGTGTGTCTAGATGATCGATCCATTTCTGTAAGTGGGGTGTTAAAGTCCCCTGCAATTACCACATTCTTATCAATAAGGTTGCTTATGTTTATGAGTAATTGTTTTATATATTTGGGGGCTCCAGTATTCGGCGCATAGACATTTATAATTGTTAGCTCTTCCTGATGAATAGACCCTGTAATTATTATATAATGCCCTTCTTCATCTCTTGTTACAGCCTTTAATTTAAAGTCTAGTTTGTCTGATATAAGTATGGCTACTCCAGCTTTCTTTTGGCTTCCAGTAGCATGATAAATAGTTCTCCATCCCCTCACTCTCAATCTAAAGGTGTCCTCAGATCTAAAATGAGTCTCTTGTAGACAGCAAATAGATGGGTCTTGTTTTTTTATCCACTCTGATACCCTATGTCTTTTGGTTGGCGCATTTAATCCATTTACATTCAGTGTTATTATAGAAAGATACGGGTTTAGAGTCATTGAGATGTCTGTATGTTTTATGCTTGTAGTGATGTCTCTGGTACTTTGTCTCCCAGGATCCCCCTTAGGATCTCTTGTAGGGCTGGTTTAGTGGTGACAAATTCCTTCAGTTTTTGTTTGTTTGGGAAGACCTTTATCTCTCCTTCTATTCTAAATGACAGACTTGCTGGATAAAGGATTCTCGGCTGCATATTTTTTCTGTTTAGCACACTGAAGATATCGTGCCAATCCTTTCTGGCCTGCCAAGTTTCAAAAGAGAGATCAGTCACGAGTCTTATAGGTCTCCCTTTATATGTGAGGGCACGTTTATCCCTTGCTGCTTTCAGAATTTTCTCTTTATCCTTGTATTTTGCCAGTTTCACTATGATATGTCGTGCAGAAGATCGATTCAAGTTACGTCTGAAGGGAGTTCTCTGTGCCTCTTGGATTTCAATGCCTTTTTCCTTCCCCAGTTCAGGGAAGTTCTCAGCTATAATTTCTTCAAGTACCCCTTCAGCACCTTTCCCTCTCTCTTCCTCCTCTGGGATACCAAGTATGCGTATATTATTTCTTTTTAGTGTATCACTTAGTTCTCTAATTTTCCCCTCATACTCCTGGATTTTTTTATCTCTCTTTCTTTCAGCTTCCTCTTTTTCCATAACTTTATCTTCTAGTTCACCTATTCTCTCCTCTGCCTCTTCAATCCGAGCTGTCGTTGTTTCCATTTTGTTTTGCATTTTGTTTAAAGCGCTTTTCAGCTCCTCGTGACTGTTCCTTAGTCCCTTGATCTCTGTGGCAAGAGATTCTCTGCTGTCCTGTATACTGTTTTCAAGCCCAGTGATTAATTTTATGACTATTATTCTAAATTCACTTTCTGTTATATTATTTAAATCCTTTTTGATCAGTTCATTAACTGTTGTTATTTCCTGGAGATTCTTCTGAGGGGAATTCTTCCGTTTGGTCATTTTGGATAGTCCCTGGAGTGGTGAGGACCTGCAGGGCACTTCCCCTGTGCTGTGGTGTATAACTGGAGTTGGTGGGCGGGGCCGCAGTCCGACCTGATGTCTGCCCCCAGCCCACCACTGGGGCCACAGTCAAACTGGTGTGTGCCTTCTCTTCCCCTCTCCTAGGGGCAGGATTCACTGTGGGGTGGCGTGGCCCGTCTGGGCTACTTGCACACTGCCAGGCTTGTGGTGCTGGGGATCTGGCATATTAGCTGGGGTGGGTAGGCAAGGTGCACGGGGGCAGGAGGGGCAGGCTTAGCTCACTTCTCCTTAGGTGATCCACTTCAGGAGGGGCCCCTATTCCGTGGGCCTCTCGTCTGCGCTTGGCTCCGGAGACTCCATTCTGCTAATCCTCTGGCAGTTTTCTGGGTTATTTAGGCAGGTGTAGGTGGAACCTAAGTGATCGGCAGGACGCGCGGTGAGCCCAGCGTCCTCCTACGCCGCCATCTTCCCTCTCTCTCCAAAGGTGCTATAATTTAAAATCATAAAGCAATTGAAATGAAACTGAACTGGGGAGTTCTACTATCATCTGTGCCTCTATGTAGTTGTAGACCTTGCGCAAGCCCTTAAATTTCTCAATTTTCGTCAGCCAAGTGAAAATGGCCTTATTATATTATTTTTAAACTCCCTTTCAACTCCTTGACAATCGAAGGAAGTAATACTTTATCCAGTCATAATGGATTTTAACAGACTTGAATTAGAATTCAGACTTTGACAGTAATTAACTGGGTGCCTATAGCAATTATTATTTCCCTGAACTTGAATTTCCTCATCTGTTAGGAAAGAAATGATAACAAAATCAGCTGTTATGAGGAATAGATTTGAATATAAATCATCTTACTTACTCCTTGGAAAAAATAGGCATTCAATACGTATAACCTCCTAAAATTGGTATTAGTTAAAATATTGGTACCAGTTTGTGTTTTAAAAGGTTTCAGTCCCTGCATTAAGGTCCTTTTAAATTCTTGTTACCCAAACATAATGACATCTTATCCAAAGTGCACCAAAATGATTATTCTTTCTATAGATGATATGGTAATAAGCCCAACAGGTATAAAGATAGTAACTAGTACCCTATGTAGTAAACTACAGAGCAGAACTAGTTCCTACATTTAAAAAAATGCCATCCACATTAGTGGGCCTGGGTGGCTCTGTTGGTTAAGTGAGCAACTCTCGGTTTCTGCTCAGGTCATGATCTCAGGGTTCATGAGTTCCATCCCCATGTAGGGCTCCGCAGCTGGCAACATAGAGCCTGCTTGAGACTCTGTCTCCCTCTCTCTCTGCCTGTACCCTGCTTGCATTGTCTCTGTCTCTCTCAACATAAATAAACTTAAAAAAACATAAAAAATGCCATCCAAATCAATATTAACCATTTGATATTATTCCATATTATTGTATTGTCACTGAAGAATCTTTAATATAAGCATATGATAACATTTTAATTTGGAAAGTACAAAATCAATTTCTTAACATGAATTTACATAGTTCTTGAACTGCAAAACATTTGACACTAAGAAACAGAAAGTTTTCCTTACAAATTAGATATAAATGTACAGTAGTATAGCCATTAACATAGAAAAATAGTTGTATTCTGATTGTGCTTTCCAACTTAGGCTGTATTTAGCTTTCCTATGGAATTCCTGCCCTTCTATTTAAGACAAGTTTTTTATATATGAGAATAATTCTTTAAGTATGAAGTTATACTTATTTTGGCATATTTCATTATTTCATCCCTATCTAGTTGGAGTAAATTACCCATGTCCACTCTTTCATGTCTTCCCTCATGGTGTTCGTTTCTTCTTTGTCTTTCTTCTGCTCCATAAAGACCAAGTAGATTATGCAAATGATACACCACAGTGAAACATTCTCTTTCCCTCATTTCCCACCTTTGCAATAGCAATCTTCTCTCTTTAATTATTAGAAATTTATAGGAGTACCTGTGTCGCTCACTTGGTTGAGCATCGGACATCGGCCTAGGTCATGATCTTGCCATTCTGGAGTTCAAGCTGCACGTCGGGCTATGTGCTGACAGCTCAGAGCCTAAAGCCTGTTTCATATTCTGTGTCTCCTTCCCTTTCTCTGCCTCTCCCCCACTCACGTTCTCTCTCTCTCAAAAATAAATAAACATTCAAAATTTTTTTTTAATTTATAAAAATAAGAATATGTCAAAAAGTAGGCAATTTTGTGGTAAATAAAGATTTCATTTGCAAAGAGATTTCCAAAGTGAGAGCATACAAATCCTTTTAGAATTATGGAATTTAAAAATATGAATGGCCATTAGGGCAAATTTAATCTAATCCTGACGTATATTAGGATGCTAGACCAAGAATAATTGTGGCTTCTGTGACATTGACCAAGACCACAGCGCAGGTATCCTTAATGTAAGGCCAGCTCTCTTTGAATATTCCATATTGTCTCTTCTTAGAAAGCACCACCATTTGGAAGTAATTATTTAATAGCCTACCCTTACAGGAAAAGATACTGAACATTAACCTCATCTAAAGATCAACTGTATTAGTTTTCTGTTACAGTATAACAAATTGCCCAAACACTTACCAATTTAAAATAATGAATATGTATTATCTCACAAAGTATCCAAGAATCAGAAATCCAGGAGTGGCTCAGCTGCATGGTTCTGGCATGGGGTTGTAGTCGAGCTATTTTGGGCTGCAGTTCACTGAAACTGAGACTAGGGAAACTATTTCTTAGCTCACTCATGTGAGAGGAAGATTCAGCTACTCATCCAGTGGGCCTGATCACATATAAAAGAGAATGCACTTGTAAGGCCAAAGAGGCAATATCTTTTATAATCTAATCTTAGCAATTACTATTACTTCTGTCATGTTCTGTTAGTCATACATACCAACCCTTGTATAATATGGGAGGTATTGTTTAACAGAGGGGGATCATTAGAGACGTTCTTAGCAGCTGGCCGCTATATCAGGACTCTTGGAAGAATCTGTGGTGTTTTAATTTGGCTTCAACAGAAAATTATCTGTGAGGAAATGCTATGTAACTATTCTGAAATACCTATAGCTTTTTTAAAAATTTTTTTTAATGTTTACTTATTTTTGAGAGAGAGAGAAAGAGAGTCAGAGCATGAGCAGGAGAAGGGCAGAGAAAGAGGGAGACACAGAATCAGAAGCAGGCTCCAGGCTCCCAGCTGTCAGCACAGAGCTGGACGTGGGACTCGAACTCACAACCTGTGAGATCATGACCTGAACCAAAGTCGGACGCTCAACCGACTGAGCCACCCAGGTGCCCCTGAAATACCTATACTTTTAAAACAGACTCTACATATTCAATAATATGGCCATTTCATTTTTTCAAAATTTTTAGAAGATGGCACTATGTTGTCCAAAATTCAATATATAAAGCTCCACTTCATACACATAACAGATCTTTTTTTTTCCAAATAGCTAAGTCAGATAATTTAAATAGCCCATGTAGTTATTTTTCTATCTCAAAAATAAACAACCTAACTACATCTCCAAGTAAACAACCCTAGGGATAGTCCTCATTATGAAGCTTAAGCAGATCGCTTCTCGGCCTTTTGGCTAAGATCAAGTGTATGAAGCTTAAGCAGAAAAACTTATACCTTTGGCCTTATATTCAGCTCTCATGACTTATACTGCCTTGACTCTTGCAAGACCTTAACAGTTTCTGATAGTTTGGGTAGATCCGATCCCATGAAAGCAAAATTCCTTTGCCTTACAAAAGGATAAAGGTACCCTTAGAAACAACAGAAGTCTTCTCTCACTGTATAATTACTCCTGATAGTAAAGACATACAGGAAAGTAGTTAATATTTTGTGAATAAATAACATTTAATTTATGAAAGAGATTTCTAAACTTGATTTTATGAACCAACACAGTGTCTTCTTAGGCTATTAAAAAATAAAATATTTGAACTTTTCCCCAAATCAATATTAATTAAAATATCAAAAAAATATATCAAGCACTGTGCTACATAGTTCTATAAGGAGCCATGGGAAGATTACGAGATCAATTCATAGTATGGAAAAACTAGGCAAAAGAGTTGCATGAATCTGTGCGTTTGTGTGTGTGTATGTGTATATGTGTGTGTGTATGTGATGTAAATATAAAATATATGTAAATATATGTATGTAAATATAAAATTAAATCACAAAAGTCCATTTCCCAAGAAATTTGTATCTGGATTTGTATTACCTGATATATTCAAATAAATGTCTTAATAAAGGCCAGGCTAAAAACTGAGGCATTTCTCTGCTCCAACCCATCCTCTAAACTCTGATATTTGGCTCATCTTTTCTAATTGTTAATCAGTACATCTCTTTAAAAAGAAATTTTGTTTGAGAAAATGTCTTACTTTCTTAATTTAGAAAGATACTTAACATCCTCAAGATATTCGTTGGACCTTTAAAATTTAGAAAAAAAAAATAATTACTACAAAAGTGCTCTGGGAGTTAAACTATTACAGCAAAACTCTTTTAGCTTTATTCCCGCATAGTAAGCGATGTGTAGGAAGCTGCTTCATTTCCCGGCTCTGCTATTATTATCCTGATTCCTCAGGGGAAGACTTAAGTGTCTTAGATTCTCAAATGAGGGGGAAAAAAACCTAAGTCTGTTATCTGCTTCAAATAAGTAGAAATAATTATGAGGCTTCTCTGACCAGATACAATTTTTTCCTTGGAGAATAAAGCAAGGCCCCTTGAAACAGCCATTATTAATGACACTGATATGATTACTATTTGAAAAAAGGAAATCTGCCCAGAAAAAATCAATTATAAACCACCAAATGTTCCTTGGACTTTTCAGAGAGGTTCTATGCCTATTGTCCCTCATGACCTCTCCATTAAGAGAATGGTTGGCTATACTCCTAATGGTTGCCTTCAATTATTTACAGGGGATTTCTAAGCTTTTGTATTTCATATTAAAATGGCCTGGAAAGCATTCCGTGATTGTCTTTCTTGCAGAACAGAACAGCCACTCTGGGGAAAACAGTAATCCAGGTGGCTTTGCTCTAAAAAGGTAACTCAGAATCCTCTCCAATTAGCACTGTTTGTCATGCGAACATTGGTTGTCACAAGATGAAGCAAACAGTGTATGATGCTGTTACTGTCACTGAAAAATTACAGAGGAAAACAGTTAAAATAGTCATTAGGAGTAGTTATCTGTAATCTAAAGAAAACCTGGTTTTGAGTGTCAGCATTTATCAACTCCTTTGTTTTTAACTTGTCACATTCTACTTCTCTGAGCATCAGTTTAGAATGTCCCATCATCCAATATTAATTAGTTTCCCAATGTGACCAGTGTTTTGTAATTCTGTCTTGTCTATTCTTTTGACACATTGAAGCTCATAAAATTTTCTACAAGATAAAGCTGAAAGCACAATTTGAAATAAAGACAAACTGTATAAAACGATATAATTTATACCAAGCATGATTCATGTTGAAGTTAGGATATGACTTTGTGAAAGAGCCAAAGAAACTTGAACTTGTTCCTCTGTAATGGTCACCTAGTTGATCATATACATCTTTTGATTACAAAATCTTACCATGTTTTTTGACAAAGTCTGTAGACAGGAAGTAGATTTGTTTTGTTTTGTTTGTTTTAGATGAACTTACGAAGGAAGTGGTCTTTAGATTGACTGAGATCTGGGGCTTATAGGAAATTTATTTAAGGTGCTTATTTGTAGCAGACCACAAAAAGACATTTCAAAACACATTCACACAGTCTCTGATCTCTATCCCTTTGTTCAATTAGATGATCAGATTTGCATTTTCCTGATGAGTGATGTTGAGCATCTTTTCATATGCCTAATAGCCATCTGGATGTCTTCTTTGGAAAAGAGTCTATTCATGTCTTCTGCCCATTTTCTCAATGGATTATTTGTTTTCTAGGTGTTGAGTTTGATAAATTCTTTATAGATTTTGGATACTAACCCTTTGTCCAATATGTCATTTGCAAATATCTTCTCCAATTCTTTTGGTTGCCTTTTACATTTGTTGATTGTTTCCTTTCCTATACAGGTTTTTATCTTCATGAGGTCCCAATAGTTCATTTTTGCTTTTGTTTCCCTTACATCTGGAGACATGGCTAGTAAATAGTTGCTACAGCTGAAGTCAAAGTGGTTGCTGCCTGTTTTCTCCTCTATGATTTTGGTGGTTTCCTGTCTCTCATTTAAGGTCTTTCATCCTTTAAATTTTTTGTGTGTGTATGGTATAAGAAAGTGGTCCAGTTTCATTCTTTTGCATGTCATTGTTCAGTTTTCTCAATACTATCTGCTGAAGAGACTATCCTATCATCCAATATTAGTCTCCTGATGTGACCAGTATTTTGTAATTCTGTCTCATTCCTGTCAGAATGAGAATTCCTGCCATTCTCACACCTGTCAGAATGGCTAAAATTAATAACTCAGGAAACAACAGATGTTGGTGAGGATGTGAAGAAAGCGATGTGCCTTTGCACAGTTGGTGGGAATGCAGACTGGTGCAGCCACTCTGGAAAACAGTATGGAGGTTCCTCAAAAAATTAAAAATAGAACTATTCTTTGACCCAGCAATTCCACTGCTAAGTATTTACCCAAAGGATACAAAACTACTGATTCAAAAGAGCACATGCACCCCAATGTTTATAGCAGTGCTATCAACAATAGCCAAACAATGGAGAGAGCCCAAATGTCCATTGACTGATGAATGAATAAAGAAGATGTGGTATATAAATACAGTGGAATATTACTTGGTGATCAAAAAGAATGAAATTTTCCCATTTGCAACAGCATGGATGGAACAAGAGTGTATTATGCTAAGCGAAATAAGTCAGTCAGAGAAACAAAAATATATGATTTCACTCATATGTGGAATTTAAGAAACAAAAGAGATGAGCATAAGAGAAGGGAAGCAAAAATACAATAAAAGCAGAGAGGGAGACAAGCCATAAGAGACTCTTAAATATAGAGAACAAACTGAGGGTTACTAGAGGGAGGGTCACTGGAGGTTCGGCTAACTGGATGATAGGTAATAAGGAGGGCACTTGTTGGGATGAGGACTGGGTAGTACATGTAAGTGATGAGTCACTTAATTCTACTCCTGAAACCATTATTACACTATATGTTGACTAACTTGAATTTAAATAAATAAAAAAGTAAAGGAAAAAGAAAAGAAATTACATGATCAGAAACTGTCTGTGATGTATTATATAAACCCAGATTCTGCCTTCAAAAAAACAATGGTTGAAGTTGCTGTCTACTGATTTATTCAGTAACCTTTGTGTGTGGTGGGGGGGGGGGGCAGAAAGGCATGAATGGAAACACTTGTATTTTCCTAGTTGAGTAATATTTGAGAAAAAATCTAATTTTCTAACTCTAGTGTTATATGGTTTATTGTCAAAAAATAACATATATTTCTTAATGTCACTTAATTGCCAGAACTTTAGAACCCAATTTTGGCTCAAGAACTGCAATCTACAGGATAGAGAAATCTAAAATATATACTCCTTTTTTATTCTTAACAATGAACACTTTACCTTCTATTAATATTTTGTTTTAATAGAGGACAAAACAAAGAACAAAGATAGAAATGAAAAGAAGAAACTATTTAATGCCCCTGAGCTACACATTTTTGCTATCTGCCTGACAGCAAATCCAGAATTTCTTCTTTCACACACTCTGTACCCTGAACGTTAAATCGAAGACTCTTTGCAATCTACACTTACATTAGAATTTAGAGTTAAGTGAGTTTCTGTAATAAAAATCCTTTGTGGATACAACTTTAAATAATTAAAGAGATAAAACATGTTCATTTTTGGCTTAGGTGCTAGCCCACAATGAGGAGACACTTAGTATTAATAGTTGTGGCAAAATGGGTAGACAAAAGCATTTAAGGCAAAGAGAACACTTTTGTGAGAACCCAAGACAAAAAGAAACTCAAGGAAGTTGTCAAGTTCAAGAAAAAGACAGTTCCCTAAGCTTAAATACAGCAAGGGACGAAGAAGAGCTGAGGCTGCAACAGTGCAGAAGCAAGCCGAGTCTCGCCAACCTCTTTTCCTTCCTTTCTTCCTTCCTTCCTGCACTCAACAAATACCCCTCAAACATTGACATGTGGCGCTGCTTGTCACTGCAGATTCAGGATAAGGATGATATTAAATATTTTAAGTAGTACTTTATTGTATTTGGTTAAACATGCTTACGATATAATTAACTGTCGTTAAAAATTTCATGCCTTTCATGACTGTAGACTATTTTTATATCTTTCATTAATACCATTTAAACTTTCAATTATTTTTACTCAATCTATCACTCAGGAAGCTAGTTAATTTATACCTCTCATCCACTTATTTTCCTTTTTAAATGCCCAAATCAAGATAGGTATTTATAAATGTCTTTTTTTTAAATGTTTGCAATCATGATAGTACATTTGAGTCACAAATTTTATTTCCCAACATTTTTAGTTTGGGATGAATCCAATCAAAATATTGCATTGTTTCAAAATGGAAAGCATTTCAGGAAATGTAGACCTATGATCAGATGTATATTTTAAGACAATTATAGTTCCAATATATTTTTCCTTGCAATTTTATTCTATTTTAAACCTATATGTCAGTTACTAAGTAAAGAAGATTTTGTAAGGACAAAAGCGAATTGCATGTTACTGCGGGCCTTTCTGACCATGCTCGTCTCTCTGTGCTAGATTGTGAGTCATATTGGAATCATGTCTGATGCATCTTTGCGTTTCCAGCAACTAGTACTTTGCCAGACATAATGTAATAATGCAATAAAAAATTGAGAAATATGTGATTGTATGAATGAATGATCTGTTACCCCTAAACTTCCACTTTTTTGTCCTATGTTTATGGAGTGTTTTCATTGAAAAAGGTGCCATGTCACTTAGTCTTGGTAGAAAGTGGTTTATTGTTTTCTAGAATGATGCCAGACTAAGTATATCTAAAGGCTCTTCCTTGGCAAAATAAATAGGTATGTAAAAAGCATATTTTTTATTTTATTCTCACAAAAGCTAAAGGAAAATTTCAAGTACTTGTTTTTGCTTGTCCAAAATCATCATCATCATCATCATCATCATCATCATCATCTGAATAGGGAGGAGAAACACACCATCAGTTTGGTATGATGGGCTTTCTCAGACAGTAGATTTCTCAGTATTCTAAAAGCACTATTATAAAAATTAGAGTATTAGGCCACCAGTGAGGAGGGGAAATGGCTCCTGGGTTTCCTGTGTTGAGTGAGCCAAGATGCTCAAGGAAAACTGAGGTGGTACCAATTCATCAGCAGCCCCTAGCTACTCACACACATACATGTAAATTCTTTCTGGAGAAAATGTAAGACTCCACCACAGATTATGATTAAGCAATAATATCATAATCAAAGAACACCAAGTACAAGAGAAAGAAAAACATGAATAAAAACATGAATGAGTCATCAGAAACAATCAGCAACAGATTTAAAATCTCAAGGACTAAATATGTTAAAGAATCACACATAGAACAGCTATATATAAAATGTTTAAAAAATAACAAATACAATCATGAAAATGAGAAAGAATAGGCAGATTAGGGGAAAAGGGAACTTATAAAATTAAAAACATGATTATTATAAGAAAAATGCAGCTAATGGATTAAACTTGCATTCATTAATATATGATAAACAATAACAGGAGACCTTTACTAAACTTGAAGATGTATCTGAAAATGTTGCTCAGAACTCACCCAAGAGAGACAATTTGAAGGAAATTTTATAAAAGAAGAATACAGAAATGTGAAAAATAGAATAACAAAATCTAATATACACTAAGCTGGATTCTAAGCAAGATAAAAACAGAAGGAATGGAAAGCATCCAATACTTACATGAGTAATGACTATGAATTTTCTAGAACCAATGAATCCACAAAGTACAACATGTTTGAAATAAGAAAAATAAGAACTAGTGTCTAGAAACTTTTTAGTAGAACTGCGAATGTAAAGAAATAGACAAAGGGGACTATTTTTAAATTAGTTAGACTTACTTGTCATTCTTTTGACAAAGGAATGACAATTAGAATTAAAGTAGACCTCTTAGCACAACAGAAAGCAGAAGATTGAAGAATATTACCTTCAAATTTTTGATAGAGAACATTTGTCAACCCAGAATCATCTATGAACAAGAGTAAAATATAGGCATTTAGATATAAACATAAAGAGTTTGTCACCAAAAGACCTACCATAAAGGAACTCCTAAAAGATGGCTTCATTAAGAAGGAAAATTATTCCAAAAGGAAAGTATAAGAAGCCAAAAATGAATAAATAGTAAGTGTATACATAAATCTGAACAAACATTATATGTATAAAATTGTATTTCAAGAAGAAAACTCAAATGCTGGCTAAAAATAGCATTTATGGGTAAAAGAAGATATCATAAAGGAAATTAAGGTACTTCTAATTGAATGATAATGAAAGTATTGCATAGCAAAAAGTATGCAATGCAATGTAAGCAGTTCATAAATGGAAATGCATAACAAATTTCCATATTATAAAATAATAAATTCCCAAAAGTAATGAAGTATTCTATTTATGCATTTAGCAGAAGAGAAAAAAAAAGACATAAACCCAGGGAAAGTAGAAGGAAGGAAATGATCACAAGAATAGAATCAAGAAAATACACACACACAAAAAAAATATATACAAAGAGAAGATCAACAAAACCAAAGGTTGAAAAAGATCAATAAGTTATATAAAACCTGAGATAGATTGATCAAAGTAAAAGAAATAAGAAACTAAAAATTAATGATAATAATAATGAGGATAGAATAACAAATATTGTAGGGTTGAAAAGATAATGAATTTACCAAGATCAACTTTGTACAAATAAGTATGAAAAATTGCATAGACTAAACAAAAGTTGCATAAAAATATTTACCAAATATAACTGAAGAAGTTGATAACTTGAATAGTTATTTAACTAGTTTTTTGATAGGTATAATAGTTATTTAACGAATTATTTGAATCAATGGATACAATGGTTTTAAAATTCAGATTCTGGTTTAAATAGTTTTAGAAGTCAGTTTACCAAACTTTCAAGGAACACATCATTCCAAACATGCAAACACTTCCTAAGAACAGAAAAAAATAAGGAATTCTATGAAATGCATTCTATATGACCAGAATAACTCTAACTGAAATAGAACCAAATGTAGGAGAAATAATTACAGGCAAATCTCAGAAACATAGCTACAAAATCCTAAACTAAATATTAGCGAACTAATCAAACAAAAAAACAAAACAAAAAATTACTAAGTTAATTTCAGGAATACATAAAGGTTTTAACAGTAAACAATTTATAAATATAATTTATGATAGGAGATTAAAGGAGGATGCTCTCAATAGATGCAGAAAAGGCATTTGATATCTAATACCTATTCCTTTTATATTATTTATTTATTTATTTGGGGGAGGGTAGAGGGGGAGACAGAGAATCTCAAGCAGGCTCCACACGCAGCGTGGAGCCCCACATGGGGCTTGATCTCACGACCACAAGATCATGACCTGAGCTGATATCAGGAGTCAGATGCTTAACCAACTAAGCCTCCCAGGTGCCCCTCCAATACGCATTCTTGAGTATAATTATTAGGAAACTAGGAACATAAGATAAGTTGTTTAAGGCAATTAAAATCAAGAAAATAATCAAATATTAAAGTAAATCTCCTAAAAACAGCAACTATAGGAAAATGCCTGTTACTATTGTTTCTACTAAATATGATAAGTTCTAGCCATTTCAATTAGATAAAAATAAATAATATAATCATATGAGTTGTAAAAGGAAAACTTACACTATCTCAGATTATATGACTCTCCACATAGAAATTTTCACCAAATTTATATACAGGTTGTTTAAATAATTAGACTGTATCAGGGTGGATGGCTATAGAAATTAAGTTGCCTATCTACATACCAGCAACAAACAGCAAACATAATTTTCAAGGAAATTACATTTGTAATAGCAATATAATTTGTGACGTATTTGGGAATAAATCTAAAATATATATCAATATATGCAAAACAAGTGTAACATTTTATAGCAAAACATTTAAAAACACTTAAATAAATGGAGAGTCTGCATTCATGGATAAGGGAAACTATCATAGAGAGGTCATTTTTCCTCAAATGATATAGACTCAATGCAATTCTAACAAAAATTCTCACGTCTTTTTGTAAAAATTGATACACTGACTCTAAAATTAATATGGCAATGAAAATAAAAGAGGGACAATGAATGAGCAAGGCATTTCTGATTAAAATCAGTCAGGATTACATGTCTTGACAGATATAAAGAGTTACTCTATAGTCATTAATGCTAAGTGATGTTGCTGCAGAGTGAGACAACCTGCGGAATGTATCCTGACAGAGAACCCAGAAACAGACCTACATATGTATGGACCTTAAGCATCTGACACAGAGGTGTCACCGCAGATCATTAGGAAAATCATGGCTTATTTGTTATATGGTGCTAGGCAATCTCTATTGTAAGAAAACAGAAAGAAAGAAACTGGATTCCATTTATTCCATTTAAATTATTTATAAAAATTAAGTCCAAATATTCTAAGGACATAAATGTGATAAGAAAAATTTTTAAATAGGGTTTTTTCTAATATTTTAGAAGAAAAATATGAAATATTATTTTTCTCACCTTGAATAAGGAAAAGGTTTCATAAATGATATGCAAGTCTTTATCATAAAATACAAATTGACAATTTTAATTTATTTTAAGAACTCTTTCTTTCAAAAGACTCTATTAAGATTATAAAAAGATAAGCCACAAAGCAGAAGATGCATGTCATGTATATAACTAGTAAGGGGATTATTAACCAAAATACATAAAGAAACCCTATAAAATAATAAGAAAAAGAACAACCTAATAAAAAATATCAACCCATAAAACATGAAACTTAAATAAATAAGTAAGTAAATAAATAAAATGGGTATTTTGAGTAAAAAAAAATTGAACTTATGTAAGAAAATATGCTCATTTCATTAGTAATAAGGAAAATGTGAATTGAAACCACATTGAGATAACATTTTATACACACTAGATTGGCAATAATTAAGAAATGTGATGTTTCTTTTTTTGTTTTTGTACTTAAACATTTGTTACTTTTTTTTTTTTTCAAATTTTTACTTAAATTCCAGTTAGTTAACATATAATGTGATATTGATTTCAGGGGTAGAATTTAGTGATTCATCACTTACATGTAACACCCAGTGCTCAACACAAGATATTTCTGAGAATTGAAGATGATGTAGAGCAATAGGAACTCTGATATTGTTAGAATGGATGTAAATTTATAAATCATTTGGGGAAATAATTTTTTAAAGTCCTACATTTTCATTATCCAATGACTTAGCATTTTCACTATGTATATACTGTAAAAATCTTATATGGATGAAGACAATATCCTACACTATTTAAGGAAGGATTGTGGTTTTTGTTTTTGTTTTTGTTTTTGGTTGGTTGAGGTTTTTTTAGGTTTTTACTTAAATTCCAGTTAGTTAAAGGTCACCTGGGTGGCTCAGTTGGTTGAATATCCAATTTTGGCTCAGGTCATGATCTCACAGCTCATGAGTTTGAGCCCTGCATTGGGCCCTGCTTCAGATCCTCTGTCTCCCTCTTTCTCTGAACCTTCCCTACTCACACTCTTTCTCTCTCAAAAATGAAAAATAAGCAAAAAATTCCAATTAGTTAATATACAGTGTAATATTAGTTTCTGGTGTACATTATAATGATTTGACACTTCCATACAACACCCAGTGCTGATCACAAGTGCACATCCTAATCTCCATCACTTATTTCAACCATCTCTCCACCAGCCTCTCTTCTGGTAACCACCAATTAATTCTCTATAGTGAAGAGTCTGTTTCTTGGTTTGTCTCTCTCTCCTTTTCTGTTTCCCTTTGCTCATTTGTTTTGTTTCTTAAATTCAACATATGAGTAAAATCATATGGTATTTGTCTTTCTCTGACTTTTCACTTAGTATAATATTCTATAGCCCCATACATGTCATTGCAAATGACAAGATTTCATTATTTTTTATGGTTGAGTAATATTTCGTTGTATAAATCTATCATATCCTCTTTATCCATTCATCAGTTGATGGACATTGAGCTGTTTCCATAATTTGACTATTGTAGATAATGCTGCTATAAACATTGGTGTGTATGTATCCCTTTCAATCGTATTTTTGTATTCTTTGGGTAAATACCTACTAGTGCAATGGCTGGATCATAGGATAGTTCTATTTTTAACTTTTTGAGGAACCTCCATACTGTTTTCCACAGTGGTTTCACCAGTTCTCATTCCCATCAACAGTGCAAGAAGGTTCCCCTTTCTTGTATAATAAAACATTTTTTAACCTAATTTCATCAAGAAAATGACTAAAGTTTAGTCCACTATAGTTTGGTGGAACATGAGTAACATATTATTAGTGAAAATGAATGAATATTATGTATAATTGTACTTGAACATAATGTACTAGTCAACATTATGAACAATGTACTGTCACAGTATGATAAACTTTAAAACATAACATAGTCCTAGAAGACTACTTACAGTATAACAATATTTGGAGAAAGCTCAAAGACATATAAAACTTAACAGTGTAGTATTTATGAACTCATACAGATGTGATAATACTAACTTTTTAAACAAGTGTAGACTGAACACAAAATTACCAATAGCAAATACCTCTGTGAAAAAAGGTAAGGGGTTGGATAGGGAAGGAATGCAGAGATAGACCTAATTTAGGTGCCTTTGAGACAGAAAATAGTCCATACAATATGACTCATGGTATCTCAGAATTTATATTAATTTAGTACATCTTATACTGATGTTTCCCAAAGTATGTACTCTACAGCTAGTCTCAGTGGATGTTTTTATCACCAGGGTTGCATGGTCAAATCAATTTGAAATATGTACCATATAGTTTTCATCTCTGGAATTTAACAAATTACATGGACATATTAAATGCTCAGGGAAAGCCAGCAGTAAAGTAACCTACTTAACTTTACTTAACCTAATGTTTTCCAAATTTATTCGACCGTGGTGGAAGTCATACAAAGTATATTACTTAGATCTCCTTTCAGGAGATCTCATTCCAGTTGCTGCAGGGAGGTTCAAAAGCAGGATTCTCTCACTTTCAAAGAGAAGCTGCCAGGCTTCTGAGTGGCTCAGTCGGTTAAGCATCCGACTCTGGCTCAGCTCCTGATCTCACAGTTTGTGAGTTCAAGCCCAACAACATCGGACTCTCTGCTGTCAGCTCAGGGCCTGCTCCAGATTCTCTGTCCCCCTCTAACTGCTCCTCCCCGGCTAGTGCTCTCTCTTTCTCTCAAAAAATAAACAAATAAATAAATAAACATACATTAAAAAGAGAAAGAGAGAGAGAAAATGCTGCGCCTTTAGCTTCTACTGCAGCTTTCTTACCAAAGCCCCATTCCTCCTGGCCTCTGGTCTTAAAGCCAAGGCTTTCTTGACAAATGCAAAATTCTTCTGACAGACACTATTCTCTTGGGAGCCCTTGAATGCTTGGCCAAGACTTTCAGATTTGCACTGCCATCTGAGACATTTTCTATCCAATCCTGTTTCTTTGCCTCTCTTTTTAGAGGAGTCATATTCGCATTATGCATTATGATCTGAAAGCTCTTCTTGTCTACTTAATCCCTTTCCCATTTTACCTACACTTGTATTTCTCTCCATAAATATCTTCACTTTCAAGTTCATTTTGTTCTTTACTTTTGTTTGAGCCTGATGTGGAGCTCGATCTCACAAACCTTGAGATCATGACCCAGGCAAAAATTAAGTCTGTCGCTTAATGCACTGAGCCACCCAGACACTCCACAATTTCATTTTGAAATGATGATGGAATGATTTTGTAATCTGCTCACTAGAAGATCCAAACTTATGCAATCATAGAACTTTTAAAAAAAAAATTACCTTAATGACACACATTGCTTGAAAATAATGTTCCATGGAAAACCCTTTGGGAAATTTTGTTTCAAGCCAAATTTTACCACTTCCAAGTATAGAAATTATAAAAACAAATGTTTGTTTTAGCTCATTCATACTTTTCTGGTAGGAAAATATTATTTTAAAATGATATATGTATATTTTCTCTTCTGAATTTTTGTCTTTATTTTCAGAATGAGGGCTATGGAAAAGTAATACTCATTGCTAAAGTATATCACTTCCAGTATCTTTATTAAATAACTAGTATTCTGATGTGTAGCTTTTTTTATTTCACTGAAGCATGAATTTGAAGCAAAAGCTCTAAGAAAGAAAAATTAAAACTATGTTTTTGTCTTATTTTTATTAAATTTCAAATATTATATGGTTTTATATCTAAATCAAGTTAAATATTTTTTATAAAACTCTATTCAAACTGATGAAAAAAAACAAAGCTCATTGAGCATCACAAAATATTCTATGCCTCACTATAAACAGAAACATTTCGACAGCCCAATTTTTTAAATTTAAAGAAAATTTTAAATGATTTAATGATTGTGGCAACTATGGATGAAAATAGTTTCAGTAAAGTAGTAAAACCAAAGTCGTTCTACTTTTTTTAAAGCTCTATAATATGGTTTAATTTTTCCAAGGCACTATCTAGAAATACGTAAAGAACTGTAAAACTTCTCATACATTTTGACTAAGAAGTTCCACTTAGAGAAAACACCTTAAAATAAACATACCAATTTTTGGAAAGGTCAGTTTGTACAAAGCTTATACCACCACAACAATTCCAATTGTTTTTTAAAAAATGGAAATAATTCAAAGACCTAATACGAATATTATGTTAGCTCATCAAGCTATGAATCCTATATGGTGAAATTCTAGAATTCAAATGTGGAAAACTATCACATCATTTAAAAAAATGTATGTAGAATAGTAAGGAAACTTCCAGAAATAGTTTAGAAGTAAAATAGTTTACAGCTGCATGAAATATGACAAATGAATCATATACCTAGAGATGACCTTATGGGAATTAAATCACAAATAATTTTTACAGAATGAGCAACTAAAGTGTCAACAATGTATAAATTATCTTAGGAAATCACTCATTCATTTATTAAAATAGACTTATTAAACTCTCAGGTGGTAGACACCTGTATTAGGTATTGTAAATTTTTGTTGGACTAAACCTCAAATCCTGGAAATTACAATAACATAATCTAACTTAGAATTCATTTTTCAAGTACTTATCTGACTGGAACATATTTGGTTTCAAAATTATGATTTTATTTTTATTCAGAGTAACTAAATAATTCTTTTGGTTAGGCATATTCAAATCAAGAAGGCTAAGTTCATTACTTTAATGATATAAAGTTTAAATGAACCTCTCTTTATAAAGCATTCATACTGGATACTTTTTAAAATGCATTTGTCTTAATGGTTTCAAATGTCCTTCTTTGGTACTCTTGTAAGGGAGGCTGAGTTAACAGCCTATTATTATGTACTCCTTACTGAGCTGTTAATAGCTTTACAGTCTTTCAAAGAATACACCTGCTGCTCATAAAAACATTTATGTTGCTACAGAATTTGGCTGTGTTTTAATATCATGTATTCGCAGTGACCTTGTAGAATCCATACTGATCTGATTTGATTTTTTAGAGGAACAAATAAAAATAGACATCAGTCCATTTGCTTGAGTATCTCAATGAAAAATTAGAAAATAATTTGATTATTGTAAGGATTTTAATATTTGAAATATTTTTCTTTAATGGTTTTAACTTTCTAGGTAATTTTATGTACTATTTAAGTTTTTTTAGATTTTTATTCTTGAGATTTTGTTGTCTCAATTTGTATATGTTGATAAAGACAGGTTTATATCCCTATATATAGCTGTATATTTTAATTAGAAACTGTTGACTTAAATAGTATTAGAAATATCAACATTTCCACATATTGAAAAAGTATGTATTATAATTAATTTAGATCCTCCTTAAACCTTAGTAATAGAAAATCCTAAGTCTGTAATGAGAAAATGTAAAGTTTTAGCTGAGAAAGTATTCTGAAGTTCTTCATGGTTGAATGCAATATAAATTAATTGTTTTTGGCTAAGTTTCAGTTGGCAAAGGCAAATTGCTCCCAGAACGTGTGTTTGATCCTTCTATTTCACACAAGGACATTTAAAGAAGACAATCAGTGCAATCATTATTTCCATATGTCCCTTGATTCATGTGATTTCATGGTAAATCACAGCAGGCGGAGGGATGAAATCTTTTTGTCCTAATTTAGTTATGCCCGAATGTGTATACCTATTACAACTGCTGTAATAAACAACTTCTTGGTAATTTTCCTCCTATTTAGTGAATTATGCATCATAGCAGTTTTCATCTTAGCATGTTTAATAACTTTATATTTTAAAAAGACCAAATATAGTCCTTCTAAAGACTTAGTTTAATTTCTGATTAGCTAATTAATGAAGGTATTTTATTGCTGTCCATCAACAACATAGCAAATAAATGGAGGTAGCTGGCAGGCATATAGTCCCCCTCAGCTCCTGAAACATGTCACAATCAAAGATTGTTATAAATCACTATTTTAAATCTCAGATTGGCACCATTGTACCAGTGAAGGCAACATTAACTAGTCAACTGGTCATGTCCACAGGCTAACTGACTTGAGGCCCAAGTAACTGACTCTAAAAGAATATCTGTCATTTAAAGAAATCTATAGACATTAGTGTTCTTCTCACATATAGGTCTCAACTGCACACCTAATCACCTAAGTCATCAGACTCATAGGCATTTGGTTGATTTATCCTACTAAATTTCTTGTTAAAAGATGAAAGTTTCTGTGGTTCTGAGTGATTAATTTACTAAATAACCAATGCAATTCCCATTCACTAACTCAGAATATAGTTTATTATTAAAATTATGTCTTACTGTAAGTGACAGATGTTTCCAGAAAGTACATGGACATCTATTTAATAACAGCAGCAGCAATAATAATCATTCTATGTTATATTTGGAAAGGATGTTCCAGTTTAGAAATCATTTTAATATGCATTGTTATTTGATCCAAAGAATTTGTGCACTGGATGGAGCTGAGATTGTTATGTTCACTTTTTCATTTCATTATACTATAGCATGGTAATATTATGATATACTTAAGGTCATCTGTCTTATGAGTCACAGAAAGGGGCCCTTGTTTCTTTGAAATCCGATCCAATGCTTTAATTAGTAAGATCACTCCGTTTATCAGTAAATAGAGAAGATTCTGTTGAAACTGTTAACAGAATTGGAAATCCCCATTTAAAACCTAGAAAAGCTCTTATGTTCTGACTTGCAGTCTAGGTATCCTCCTAAATTCGCTATGATGAAGAAATTGATATGAAAGTGCAAATAAAAGAAATTAGTTTGGCTAATTCTTTCTACATTGCCTTCATAGAAAAGCTTAGATCCACAATTTAATTGTTGTGATAGAAGAAATAACACTTTCATTCTTCTAAATGATCCTCTTGACATATAAAAAGAGAGAGTATGTGTCTTGAACCAACTAGTGGTAATAAATGCCATAAAATAATAACAAAATGTAATCTATCTCAACCTTTGTTAGACTAAGTACTTTGAATTTCAGAGGTACGTGTACTATGGTTAGAGTTGTGGGTTATTTATGATATACTGATCTAGATTAACTGTTTTCTTTTTTTAATGTTTGTTTATTTATTTATTTATTTATTTACTTACTTATTTATTTATTTTGAGAAAGAGAGAAAGCAGGGGGAGGGACAGAGAGAAAAGAGAGAGAGAACCCCAAGGAGGCTCTGCACTGTCAACATGGAGCCTGACACAGGGCTTGATCTCACAAACCATGAGATCATAACCTAAGCCAAAAGCAAAAGTTGGATGTGTAACAGACTGAGCCACCAAGCACCACTAGATTCACTCTTATCTTTACATTTATGTTTGTCAATATATTAATAAAAATTGAATATAATATCTATCATAGTATATAAAATTCTTAGGGAGATATGGCTGTATTGCAATACTTGGTATTGGAAGCTACATAATGCAATAACACAGAATCCAGAGCTAGATATCCTGGGTTCAGATCCCAGCCCTACCACTAACTTAACTGAGTGACGTCGAGCAACTTACACCCTCTCTGTACAACCTCTCTCTCATTTGTAAAACCTACTTCATAGAGTAGCTTTGAGGATTTTCTGGGTATTGGGAGCACTTACAGAGCCTGACACATAGAAGTACTACCAAAGTGTTAACATTAAGAAAAAAAATTAACTACATTATGTTCTGTTTATACTTTCAATTGATTTGTTTTGACTAATTTAACCTGTCATTTCAGGCTAAAAATTCATAAATCCTTCCAAAGAATCAGATATTTGGAATGTTTATGTTGGGTAAATTTTATGTGTTAAGATAAAATCTTCAAAATGCCATCAGCCAATCTAGTGACAAAAAATGGGATCCATCAAATATAACTTTGGGGCTATGAAATACAGATTAATGTTCAATCTACTTGTTCCAGTTACCTATTACTGCATAACAAACTTCTCCCAAAATGTAGTGGCTTTAAACATAACAATTTATAAGTATTATATCTCACGAATTTATGGATCTGGAATTTTAACCAAACACAGCCGGGGCAGCCGATCTCTGCTGCACAATTTCTAGAACCTTATCTGGGAGGATAGAGACTAGGCTAAGACTGGAACACCTGGGTGGCTAGCCTTGCGTTATCTTCTCCTTTTCTCCTCTGCCTCATCCTCTCTCTTCCTTTTCACTCCCTCATTCTCTCCCTCCTCTCGCCTCATGACCTTTCTCTCCAAAGGTCTGCCACATGGCTTTCTTGGGGTCCATGAAGTTCCCAGCAGTCTCCAGCTAGTCATACTTCGCATACCACAACGCAGAGGTCCAAGACAAAGTTGAAAATTGCCAGTTTTCTTAGAGGTGTAACTGGCAGTTTGTCACTTCTACTTTATTGGTCAAATAAGTCACAGCCTAGATGAGATTCAAGGGGAGGGGGCAGAGTCCTGACTTTCCAGTGGGAGGAGTGTGAAAGAGTTTGCAACCATCCTTAATTTGTCATACTGCTTGATTTGAGACCTGCATCCTATTACATCATGTGCTTTGCTTCTAATCTGTACTCATTTTCTTTTAAAGTTTATTTTTGAGAGAGAGGGAGACAGAGTGCAAGCAGAGGAGGGGCAGAGAGAGGGGCACACACAGAATCTGAAGCAGGCTCCAGGCTCCGATCTGTCGGCACAGAGCTCAACGCAGGGCTCAAACTCACAGACGGTGAGATCATGATCTGAGCCAAAGTTGGACGCTTAACTGACTGAGCCACCCTAATTTGTACTAATTTAAAAATAACTTTTTTTCAGTACTGGGCCACAGCAAATTTATTAATTTTGAATATGTATGAAATTATGAAAATTCGAAGTCTATTTAAATAATTATGTGAAAATGTTGCAGAGCAAAAACAAACAAAAAAATAGTTCATTCATAAAAGTTAAGGAGAAGAGAAAGCAAACTTCCACAAAGAAGTTTCCCCAGATCTTAGAATCTGGACTATGCATTGTTTGTGCCAGTGTATTAATTATCATGAAATAGCTATACAGATCAACGTATCCTAACTTGGAAATAAGGAGATTTCTGCTTGTCCAGGGAAAAAGCATCTGTCGCTAGCAGCCCTCCCAAGTACAAATTGCATGAAGGTTTGAAATGGGCAACATCTGTGGCCAAAGAACAGTGACTGCTTTACTGTGGTGGGATTATTTTTCCTTTTACCCTAAACTTAATTTACTTCTTTATCATCGTTAGTTTCTCTCATTCTAACTTGATTTCAAAACTAGTTTATGTGTATGAATAAATAAATAATATATATCCTCTGTTTGATAATGATATAGATTAAAATAATATTACCGGGAAATGAGTTTGCTTTGCCTTGAATTCCTCTACATTTATTTAACACTGTCTGTAGTCACTGACATATTTACAAGTTCCTTTGGTTTCAAACAACCACAGTGAAACTAGAACAGTGTGTGTGAATGTTCCTATGTTCTGCAGGAAGCTGTCAATTACAACAATCTGTTTATTACTATTACACTAACTTATTTTCTCCCAGTGATGAAATATTACTTAGTTTCCAGTCACGGTATCTAGGTAAACCTACGTTTTATTATAAATCTGAGGCATTCATTTGATGCACATTTTAATATTGCCAGTCCTCTGAGAAAATTCAAAATCAATGACTGTGTTAGATGATTAACTGAGAATACTGAGTTATTTAGAGCATAATGTGATACTTTTCAAGTCAAGATGATATCACTTATAAAGAAACTTTAAAATCTTTTGGGGAGGTGGGACTATGTACCTTGAGATTTAAATTATGCTTTGTAGCTTTGTAGATCAATCTTAACAGACATCTTTGTTTTAATTTTGAGCATAACAAATATACCTGTCATCAGATCACAATTAAGATCCATGAACAAATAAAAAAAAAAAAAGTTAAAGTTCCATCTTAGTGACAAATGGAAAAGATAAAAATGCAAAATAAGTCTGCAGAAAGTGTCTCTCCTATTTCAAATGAGGTTAAGGCATTCCTATGCTTGTATATTTAAATGGCTTTCTGCTTTCTTTTCCCCACAAATAGATCATCTAACACATGTTTTGTGGCCCATTTGGACAAATGTAACACTTTACCTGACATTCACAAATGATACTGTTTTTCAGTGGAGTCTTTTGTACAAGTTTTTTTTTTTTCCATATTCTCACTCTAGTGAAATCCTACCCATCTTAACTTCCTTAATATTTACTTCATTCTGTTGAAAAATCTAGTGACCATGAGATAGTTTTGGAGGCCAATCACCTACATTTACTGTCTAGTTATCTCATTTTCAAAGATTTGTTTCCTGCTAGCCTTCATTTTTCTTACCTAGTATATATTTCAGTTAGCACTATTGTGAAAAAGCTGCTTTATATTTTTGCTTTTTTAAAAAAACAGATGATCATTTCTAGCTTCATTATTTTTAGAATCCACATTTCCCGGTGAGGTAGAATTAATCAAAACACCATGCATGAGTTGCCTTTCTAGTTTCATGCCACTCCATTCAGCCATATTGTTCTAATAATTTAACTTTGAAAACATTCAGTTTGACATTTGGAATACCATTTATATTTGAAGCAGTCAACATATGTGTATTAATTTTTCCAAAATTAAAGTTTCCAAAACTCCAGTAGGAATTTGTAAATTTTTCTGAAAATGTTTAGTTTAAGTATAATCCTTAAATATTCTTATGATTATGATTTTTTCCTCCTCAGTTCCTCCCCTTAGATAAAATAATTTTATCAACCTTCAATACCCTAATAAATTTTTAATGTTTTATTCTCTATTACACATATTTCCTCCTTTTTCTATCTGTATGTGTATTACTATGACCAAATTTACATTTGCTTTAAAATGTAAAATTTGCTTTTTCTATCTCTATGTGTATTACTATGACCAAATTTACATTTGCTTTAAAAGCTCTTATAAAATTATCAAAAAATATTAAGAATTAATTACAAATTTAAGTTGTCTATGATATACTTTTAAGAAAATCTTTAAGGAATTTTGTGTGGGAGGCACTTTCTTTAGGAACATCTGTCAAACTTTAAACATTTAATTTTACTTGAACACCATCATAAATATTTATAGAGTAATAGAGCACAGAAGAACAGTCTATATCCCATCTGTATGAAGGTAGGTTACGCAAAAACAGATGGGAAAGTTAAAACTGAATACATATTAAGAGATATTTATTTACAGATGTTTCAACACATATCTTGGTTTTTATAAGCATATAGGTTTGTAAATATTTTTTTGGCAAGGAAATTCTTGGATGTTCTCAACGATGTTCCTAAAACAAACAAACAAACAAATAAAAAAACAAGCCAGACATACTGACATAATATTATTGCATTTTGATTGTGGAAGGACTATAAGCCAGCAAAACAATTTTTCTCATCTCTCATTTGAATTGTCATTAATTTGTGCCAACTGATTTTAAATTGTTATAACAATATATAGAACTTAAAAGCTAAACTTATAGAGCAATTAATTCATTAATTTATTCAATCATTTGGCTAATATATTATGAGAGCCTATAATATTCTAGGTAAAATGCATTAAGTAGTGGGAATATAGAAGTTAAAAGGCAAACAAAACACATACAAATTTTTATAAAAAAAACTTCTCACAGCATCTGCAGAATTACCTTAAGGCACAAGCCTATCATTGCCCTAAATTAAATGTACCACCTACCAATAATGGCTCCTAAAATAAAGAAATTATGCTATATTACACATCTGCTGGAGCCTGTAAAAGGGTTTTACACATTATTTTGCTTTATCCTTACAACAAGCTTGACCCTTTGAGATGGTATAAACTTTCTGGTTTTCATAGATGGACAGACTACAAGTAGGATTCCATTGGTATCATCCTAGGACCAGTATTTTCTAAAGATCTCACTATAATCATTTAGCCATTTCTCCTAACAGTATTATCTACCCACTCTTTCCACCAGTTAATTATCTACATAGAAGTGATCTGTTTTCTGAAAATCAATTATGAATGTTTAATTCCAGATCACTATTCTTCTATCATCGGGCGTCCATTTGTGCCAGCTCCTACTATTGCTTAACATTTAATGTTCAAGGAATGCATTTAATTTTCATTTTAGGTGAAACACGATATATATTGGAATATAAGAAAAAAATAATGAATGCATTTCAAAGTGATTTGGGGTTACCTCCTATTTTGGATTACTGGGGATAATCAAGTGTTGATTGTCGTAAATTATAGCCATGGTATACTAAATGATACTTCTCCAAAAGTGCAGTCAGAAAGTATTTGTGTACTTAGAATATATACTTCTACATTTTTCTTACTTATGCGTAATTTGTCATTTTGTTTTAGCAGTGGACAGTTTTTACCTAAGCAAAACAATTTAGAACACCCTACCCACTAGCTGAGAATACCCTACCAACTAGCTTGTTAACCACTTCTTTTCCCAAACTATATACTCTGTCATATGTACTTCAGTAAATGTGAGAGAAGAATAATCTTTCCAGCCTGCTTATGTCTCTGGGTCAATCAGATTTTTGGGCACCAGGCCCATCTCCCCTAGCAGGTGGGGTTAACTTAGATCTGAAAAGAAAAAAAATTTTATCTTTGAAATAACTAGTTAAAATCTTTAACATTGAAAATTGTCTCAGTCATTGAGGAACTATGTCTATAAAGATTTTCTTAAAAAAATTTTTTTTACATTTATTTATCTTTTGAGAGACATAGAGAGACAGAGCACAAGTTGGGGAGGGGCAGAGAGAAAAGGAGACACAGAATCCAAAGCAAGCTCCAGGCTCCTAACTGTCAGGACAGAGCCCAACACGGGGCTTGAACTCACAAGCCATGAGATCCTGACCTGGGCCGAGGTCGGATGCTTAACTGACTGAGCCACCCAGGCGCCCCTCTTTAAAATTTAAAATATTATACTATCACCTATTTAAAGGTAATAAAATTAAGTTATAAATTATTTTAAAATGAAAGACATTGAGATACGCATACATCCAAACCAATGTAAGATGACCAGCGCAGGGGGGAAAAGGTAGAAAGAAGGAACTAACAAGTACTTTAAACCTTGGATTGTGAGTAACTTGTTCTGTGAGTGTTCTGCAAGATGAGCAAACATTTCTAATAGATTTTAAATTGATAAATGAGCGATGTCTTTCAATACAAGTAGTACGTAATGCCAAATATCACATGATCACAACTGAGCCAATGGTTCTTGAAATTTGCTTTGATATACAAGTGCTTTGGATTAGAAGCATGGTTCCGGAATGACGTATCCTCACAAACCAAGGTTTTACTGTATAAAATAAAAAACAATTAATGAAATTCAGTCAATAAAAATATCTTTGATTTAAAAAAAATCAAAACCAGGTTCTTAAAAGACTGATAAACAAAGTTGGAAGATGTTACTTATGGAAGAGATTTTTAATGATGGGACATGATTGATATAATTTATAACAGTATGTATAAAATATAATGTTAATGGGTAATATCCTCTAACTTACCAAAATTGAATTAGAAGACAATCCAATCCAAATATAGGATGAAATAATTTTAAAAGATGGTCAATATTTACTCCCAGAAGGTCCATTTCAATTACGTTTTCAAGGAATAGATTATTCCATATTAAATAAATTATTTCAGAATATTAGTAAATGGAACATTTCATCGTATATTCTCTAATAATCTAATCCAAATTATCACAACCAGAGATTGATAATAAAAATGGGAAAAAATAAGAAAACTCTAAGCCAAGATCACCTATAAACATAGGTATAAAAATTCTAGTTGAAATATCAAATTGAATCCAAAAATCTCAATAAAAATTATAATACTATATTGTGAACAAGAATTAGTAGAGTTTATCTAAGAATGCAAAGGTAGTTCTTCATAAGTATATACATTAAGGTGAAAAAATAATGAACTAGGCAAATACAGACATATTGTTTTAGAACATTCAGTATCCTTTTCACATTTTAAAAACAGAATAAAAATATAATCACAGTATAAGAAAAAAGAAAAACTCTCAACTGCATATCTACCAAAAACCTAAGTCAGATGTGATTATGTTTAACAGCTGCACATTAATAGCCATTCCATTAAATAACAGAGGAAAATAAAGTTCCTCCTTTTACTTCCACTGTGCAATATTCTACTAAAAATCTTAGCATTGCAATAAGAGAAGAAAAGTAAGAGATTTTCCTTTTGGTTTCTACAGTAAAATGTTATAGATTTATTCATACTTTTTGCACAATTTTTTGTCCTATGCTCAAGTATTGCAAGGTTTCTGTTACTATAGTAACTGGAATATTTTAAAGTATAATGTTAAGTGGTCATTGCTAATATATAGGAAAAGTATAATATATAGGAAAAGTAAAAAGATATTCTAATGCCATCAAATCATCACTATCTGGCTCATAGCCTGTGTTATATTTAAAGTTATTTCTAGTGATTCGATAATCAATAATGTAAAATGTAAAGATGCGACCTTGACTCAAAGTCTAATCTATAAGCATATTTGCCCTGGACATATCTGCATTAGTTGGATATAGTGGAAAAACACAACTTGAATGAAAACTACTAACTAGTTAGGTGACTTGCTTTGGTAAGTTACTTATTCTATCTTGACCAATTTCAACATATGTTAAGTGAGAATAAAGATTTTATCAGTTCTTGCTTCACAAGATTATTAAGAATATCCCATAAAGACTGTGTATTATAAAGGATTGCATAAATGTGGTTCTCTTATGATTGCTGCTATATCTTTAGATCTAAATGTAGAAAAAAGTCTAAAACAATGTTTAATCAATATATAATCCAATTAATTTAAAATTTTTAAAAAAGTCAAAGAAGTAACATCTTACAGAAGTCTCACTAGACCCAGAAATTTTAAGAGAATGAAAACTAACTAAATGATGACCCCTTTGTGGGCCCATTGAATCTACTTCCATTAGTGAGAGTGGTAAACCAAGAGTGAGGTAAGGAGTGGTGAGAAGGAGTTACAGGAGAAGAGAGGGGACTTAATTGCTTACTTGGAACTTTGGTGATTATTTAATCTATATCTGTTAGAGTGCCCCAGAGCCTTCCTTAAGTATAGTGAGCATTCAGTGTCTCTGGAATGAATGAATTTAATGTATGAGTAAATCCAAGTCTTCAATGTGATTTACCAAGATACATAACCCAAGTAGAACAAAGACCAAGATCAAGGCAAGAAAAGTTCAACCCAAAATTCTCTACATGTTGTCTTTTGTTGATACAGGCCATTCAAAAACTGATTTTTTTTAAAAAAAAAAATTTAATGTTTATTTTTGAGAGAGACAGAGACAGAGTGTGAGCGGGAAAGGGGCAGAGAGAGAGAGGGAGACACAGAATGTGAAGCAGGTTCCAGGCTCTGAGCTGTCAGCACAGAGCCTAACACGGGGCTCAAACTCACAGACCGTGATATCATCACCTAGGCAAAGTCAGATGCTTAACTAACTGAGCCATCCAGGTGCCCTGCACACTGATTTTAGAAAGATGCAGCCCCAGGAACTGGGCACCTTAGCCTATTCCTTTTCACTAAGTTGCAGTTTTTAGATTAAATGCTAACAGGATCCAGAATCTGGTAAATACATGTCTTTTAGTTACCCTGAAGAGTTGACGTCTATAGAGGTAAAGCTAGATTCAGTATTTTAGGTAAATGAAAGGTCTAAAGTGATTTCCCCAAAAAACATTGATTCTCAGCAGCTGGGGAGGAGCAGTGTCTGAGTCAAAGCTGTAGGGTCTACCCATGGGAAGAGAACCGTAAGTGAAGGTGAATATCTCTAGAGATCAGTGCAAATACATTCTTTTTGACAATGTCCAATGTTCACACTATTTGGTTCTGAACTATTTTAAAATACATATGTAGATACAAATATATAAAAAAGAAATTGTATATATATATATTTAGTGTTTATTTTTTGAGACAGAGAGAGAGACAAAGAGACAGAGAGAGAGACAGGCAAGCTGGGAAGGGGCAGAGAGAGGGAGACACAGAATCTGAAGCAGGCTCCAGGCTCTGAGCTGTCACCACAGAGCCCGTCGCGAGGCCTGAACCCATGAACCGAGAGATCATGACCCACGTCATGGGGCTTAACCAACTGAGCCAGCAGGCGCCCCTATATTAATTATTTTTAATGACATACATAGCAATATATTAAAGTACATCATTACTGGGGCGCCTGGGTGGCGCAGTCGGTTGGGCGTCCGACTTCAGCCAGGTCACGATCTCGCGGTCCGTGAGTTCGAGCCCCGCGTCGGGCTCTGGGCTGATGGCTCGGAGCCTGGAGCCTGTTTCCGATTCTGTGTCTCCCTCTCTCTCTGCCCCTCCCCCGTTCATGCTCTGTCTCTCTCTGTCCCAAAAATAAATAAAAAACGTTGAAAAAAAAATTAAAAAAAAAATAATAAAGTACATCATTACTAAATGTTTTTTCTCACAGTTGGTGCTCTTATCCATGCTCATCCAAGGAGAAAGAGTACAACAAGCTGTTTTACTTTCAGCAGCAAACACTACTGCAGAAGACTGCCAGTGCACTCAGCAATGAGCATCTACTGTCCTATCCACAGCTCAGTGTGCTTTGCAACCAGTGGGGTTATGCCTTTGGAGCTTCACTTTATGCCACTTATTTATTGCCTGACAACTTGTCATGAACCATAAAAGTGTACAAGTGATAATCCTGAATCTACTACAAAGAATTTAAAAATCATCTAGCTTTGGAAATTAATAAATATTTAGCACTGGTTGATAATACACGATATGAAAACTTATGGAGTATAGATAGTGCAGTACTTAGAGCAAAACTTGTAGTTTTACATAGTCTATTTGAAAAGATATACTGACAATTAATGAGTTAAGCATGAAATGCAATAAGTTAAAAGGCTACATAACACAAAGAAGGAAGAAAGAAGAAAGAAAATCATTTATGGTCAAAGCAGATATTAAATGTAATAGAAAACAAAGATGCAATTCGATTAACAAAGCCAAAAGTTAGTTCAAACCTCTGGAAAGCTTGATCAAGAAAAGAAACTACAAAAATAAATAGCATTAAGAATGCAAAAGCTATTTAACTATGGATTTAGCAAATACAAAAAACACATTTAAGAGTTTTATGACAAGTGGGATGTGTTACCTAGCAAACTGAAAACATCTATGTCATAAAACCAGCAATTCCATCATGGCACAAACTCCAGAAAAACTTGCACACGTACCCTATTCAAACATGTCCACAGTTCAGCCTGTGAGGATGAATAAAGAGGACTAGATGGTTCTGTGGCAAAGGATGGTCTCTACCCGGTGACAGCTGCTTAGAACTGGAATTGACACGTTGGCAGAAAGGCAATTAGCCAAAGTTCTGGGACACTAGTGCTCTATGCTTGTAATGGATAAGTGCTACCCTGATTTCCCAAGAGCTTGGAAATGCCAGGAGAGAGGGCTGCTGTACCCTGGAAAGAGGAACTCTCATGACTGCTGCTTTCTGAGGCCTCCTCTTTGGCAGGCTGAGACGTGGCAAGATGTTAAGACAAGGCAGCCCATCAACACACTGCTGTCATTTAGGCTGAGGAACCATGTACACACATTTCCTACCTGGGGATTTTTATTCCAGAGGTGTAACTACAGATACACTTTTGTATATAACAGCAGAAATGCTAAAAGCTGTTTGCAAAAGGTGTCCTTTACTGCCTGTAACTTTACTAAGAAATTACTATTTAGCTACATTTTGATGAAGCAACAAAGACATAATGTGTAATTGGTGTGCTGCCAGTCTAAAAGTAGATTTTTGAAATCTGTATCTTCTCTCTTCAAGGATGAGACAAAATTTATTTTTTCACGGCTTTACAATTTTTTTCTCAGTCATCATTTCATATTGTGAACTACTACTCAAAATGTACCATAACACTTACATTGCAGGAAATTCTGTGAAAGGTGGAATATTCTCCTACTGTGAGATTGAAAATCCAGAAAGTTTTGCAGATTTCTACCAGAAACATTATCACTTCTTTGAATGGCACATGAGCAGGTTTTTTTTCTCTAAAATATGAGTGCTAAGCTCCCTAATTATAAAGGCCTTGATCTTAGCTCCTTCTTTTAGCCCTTAAATGATTCCTCCCATTAATTATTTTAGAGACTATATTTCTTTGCATTTTATGCTAGGTAGATATTTATTTACTTCCTAATCTCGAAATTACTTAGCGGTAAATATAAACTGCAATTTATCTTTTTGTCTTTTATAGTTAAAATGTTGCTATTGTTAACTCATTTTTTTCTTTCTATTTTGTGTTTAATAAACGGTTCTATTTAGGGTATACATGGCAAATTAAATTCCTCAGCTAGACTCAGAATAACATGTAGCATGTAATGTTCTGACAAATAGGGCCATAAAATTTTAAAATGATCTTTAAGATTAGGATGTTTTTCTGAAAAGTAGCTGAAGTGAAATGATTTCCATAGTTCTAAATCTTAAAGCATCACCAGCAAATAAATGGAGTTTGACACAATCTACACATGTGTAGATTTTTATAACTTCATTTGTTAGTCTGGAAGATCTGAACAACAGAGAGTATCAGGCAAAGGCTAAATGAAATCTTGATGGGAATAATATAGATAGAATTAAGGCGTGAAATGAGTGATTCAGTTAATGATCTTGAAAGTCACTTCCATCCCTGAGAATATCTTCAGATTTATGAGAAGAGTGGAGAATTAACGTAAGGACCTGGTGGGCCTAATTTGACTTATGAATTTAGAAGAGTTATTCACACAAATACAGTGTTTTCACCTATTAAAATATCAGTATAAAATTACTGAACAATAACACTGTACAAAAATAGTATTAAGTTTAATTTGTCTCCATTGCCAGCATATTGTGGACAGTCTCTTACATGCATGGATAAAATGAACTATCCTGTTCTGAGCTGGTGGGCAAGAGAGCCCCCTTAAAAGACCCTGACTGACCAGATCATTCGATCAGCTGTGGTAAACCCTTCCCATTAGTGAAGGGAGGTAGTTTGGCAATTAACTGCAGGTGACTGGGAACCAAGACTCCAGCCCTGCCTCTGATTCCACGGGTGTGGTAAGTCTTTCATACCTTCTCTGTTTTTGATGCTCCTTTTTGGGCAGACTATGTTAAAACTACGTCACAAGTTTTTACATCTTTAAAAAATAAACTGCAATATCTAGGTGGGGAAGGAGTCAGTTCTCCCTTAAGGGAAAATTTTTATAGTTTTATGTTTCAAGCTGGACTCCACTTCAGTTGTTAACTACAGGGACATCGCTGAGTTTTGGAACAAAGTAATTGATTCTGGATAAAATACTTCAAATTAAAAAAAACAATTAATTTATTTTTCCTTTCACCCACAGGTCTACCCACGGATAGCGCCGGCATTTTGGCACTACCTGCGGGTAGAAGTGAGTAGCGGGGACTTGAACCCTCCCACCCTTGCTCCTTGCACTCTGCTGGTGTGGTCTGATCTGAATGTGCCCATTTTGCTCAAGGTGCAGCTGCCATTCTGTGTAAACGTGCTCTCACGCCACCACCATTCCTTAGAGTTGGAGCAGAAATCCAAATCACCAAACCTCCAAGTGCAAGCTTATATAAGATAGTCATCCTTCTTAATAAATTTCCAAATCAAGACCATATCATGTGCATCATAGTGATAAATAAGTGCTAACTTATGGGAAACCATGCTTACACCTCTTTTTAATCAATATTTTTGATATTCAGAGCATACTTCCTCAGCTTAATTTGGGAATATCCCTGGGAAAAAGCAGAAAAACTCTGCTTCATTTCCTTTCTCCTCTTTTCTATCCCCAGGAGCATGAGCAGCTCACCTATTCCTCCACGAGGTCCAAGGCGCCCAGTGTCATCATCACAGGCCTCAAGCCAGCCACCAAGTACATATTTCATATCCGAGTGAGGACTGCAACAGGATACAGTGGCTATAGCCAGAAGTTTGAATTTGAAACAGGAGATGAGAGTAAGTTTTGCACAAACATATAAAATAAGATGTTAAGTTAGTACCATTCCAATCTGACCTGAGTTAAAAACCTAATGTTCCCAATTGTGAATAGTCTCATCAAATGGGATTCTGTTCCTGTAAATACTCATATAGTCATTTCAGTTAATGTTTTGTTGCTATCATTAAATTCCTCCATGAAATGCCCTGTTCTACCACAATTGTAACGTAGCCCAGATACATTTCTTTATGCAGAATTCATCACTCATGCTGTAACATAGAGTCTCAATGGGTGGTGTTAGCCTAATTGTTTGCCAGTCTTGGCATCATAATATGATACTAATGAAAACTTGGAAGAGAATAAAGCCATGAGCAAATGATTTTAGCAGTTAGTTCAAAATTGTGCAGCTTTGGCTTATTATCTTAGATCAATAAAAACAGTGGTCAGGAGAAAAACTCTACCGAAGTGTACATTATAAGTTTAAATATAGACACATGGGCTTAATTAGAAACTCAAATTAGTTCCATAGCCTTGAAGTGTTGAAAATCAAAATGAGAGATGAAGGTGAGGTGTTCCAATGTCATGTAACATAGGCTTTGGAATGTCTTATTCAGTCTAAATCCTGCCCTGTTATTGAATTCATTTTTTGCTTTTAGAAAACTATCTTACTGCTATCTATGTAAAGATAATATGGGTGGCTTTGCCATGTTCCTCTATGGAAAATGTTCAAATATCTAATCATAATAAAAATATTTTCTCATCATTGCTAAAATACCCATATTTACTTAAGAATTCAAGAATAGCAAATTTATTATAAAAATTCTTTATAAATAACAGTAATAATAGCTACCATTTATTGAGCCTCTAAAAAATGCCAGATATTATATAAAGTATTTTATATGTATTATTTCATTTAAACTTTTCAACATCCAATGAGACAGGTATTATTTTCCTGATTTTACTTATGACAGACAGAAGCCTGGAGAAATAGAGCAATTTGTCCAGCTAATGAGAGATAATGAGAAGCTAAGTTAAAATTTGAAAATGAGGGCTATTTTCTTCCAAGGCCTGTGCTCTGAACAAGTCTACCATCCTGTAAAGTTCTTTCATTTCACTTGTTGGGATGAGCACTGGTGTTGTATGTAAGTGATGAACCATGGGAATCTACCCCAAAAACCAAGAGCACACTTTTCACATTGTATGTTAGCTAATTTGACAATAAATTATATTTTTAAAAATAATAAATAAATAAATAAAGTACAAAAAATGGATTATTAAAAAGTGCTAATAGTAAGACCACTAAACAGGCCACAATTTCTCAATTTATCATCACTCTTTTAAAATGAAACTATTTGAATTTCAAATTCTGTGATGGAAGGAATGTTTTTTTTACATTGATGAATAGTATCAGTTCATAAGAACTTCTTTTTTACAACTATACCTCACTAAAAAGTAGCAAGGCACCAACATAATTAAGAAGAAACACAGCTTAGGGAGAGAAAGTAAACTAATGAATAAAAAGAACACTTATAACCTAGATGGTTAATATCAGTGATAATCATTTATAATCTTTCAGACACTATTGACTTCTCAAGCTAGAGATGAAATTATTGGGAGTAGACTGTAATTATCACAAAACATAACTCCATAATTAAAAACAATATAAAAATATTCAAAGTGTAATACCTGCTATGTCCTGTTGGCTGTTTTTCCCTTGTTCACACGTCAAGACTTAGCCTAGGTGCAAGCCAAAGAATGCAATTCAAGGAAAGTTTGGTCCCAAGAAGAGTCCTGTCATTGTGTTGTTCAGACTTTGTGTATTACATCCCTGCATCTCCATTCTATTTCTTTATTTCACAGATGAGGAAATTTACCTAACTTTTCAAAATGTACGACGTCTTTGAGTATTATATCATTACGTCAAAAACATACTCTCAGACAGAATTGTAGGGCTAAATCTAGATAGGTCATTTGTGTATATCTGGTACTTCTAGAGAAAATAATCTAGTCTAATTTTTTTAAAAGTTCAGATCTAAATATGAAAATTTTAATTTGCTTTAACTCTAAATTTCAACTCCTTGTACCTTCAGGACTAGAAATCTTTCATATGTTATATAGAAGAGAAGTACTTTGAAATTCCTTATCAGAAAAGGTCCCATACTCACCAATGACTCAATGTAATATTTTTTCACCCAACAAAGACATATAGCACAATTAATATGTGCCATACTCTGTGTGAGGCACTGGGGATAAAAATATATATAGTATTAATAAGACCAACAGCCTTTGCCTTCACATAATTTATACTCTAGATTTATGGGAAGAAAATTTAAATTTAATTTAAAAATACCAGGTTACTGACATGTACTATCATAAAGATATGCAATGCAAAGGGTGTTGAGAACAGAGGGAAGAAGCCCTAATTTAGCATAAATCAGTCATGAATGGATCTGGTGGAAGGTGAAAAGCTGGGGCTCATTCTCAAAAGAGGAGTAGTAAAGAAATAGCAAAAACACTGAGACCTGAAATAGCACGGACAATTTAAAGAAGAGTAAATAATTTGGCATGGCTGCAGTGAGGAGACCTCCAGGTAAATGAAGGGGAGTAAAGACAGAGAGGGGAGTAAGGGCAGAGACAAGGGCCAGTATGAAGGTACTCTTTTGGCCATGTGAACGATATTAAGCTTCCTGGTGATACTGAGAATCCATGCGAGGGTTTTAATTAGGGAGTAACATGACCAGTCATATGTGCAAGACTCTCTACTGAGCAGTTCACACAAATTATCTTTGTAATTCTGACAAGATTATTTCTCCTTCTGAAGACATAAGTAGCTTTACCAAAATCTGATAATCAAATGAGCAAAGGTGCAGAATTAGAACCCTAGAGCCACCTGACAATGGCGGCTGCAGAAGGCAAAACACCTGTTATGAATCACTGATTTCATAAATGACATGAAAGTTACTTTTATTAGATCCTTGAAGAGACAAAATGTCTGAGAAGAATCTGAAAAATGTGTTTGTCTAAACCTGGATTTTGGGTATGTAGTGTAGCTCTCAAGTCAATTTACAGCCTAGGGGAAAATCATTTAAAGGGTCATTTTTTATCTGGTTAGTTTTAAATTACATTTTCAAAGCATGCTGTCTATATCCAGAAGAGAACTTCAGTGAATAATGTCATAGTAGGATATGAGCGGGTTTACCAGAAATTCAGGTGTATAAGGATATGAATACCAATCTATAGCATCAGTCTTTCTCTCTTCATACTCTCTTAGCTCATAGTTTTTAATTTTTATAGCCTTAGTTTCCTGAGTAGTGCCTGAACTAAGTTCTCTCTTGTGCATTCTATTTAATCAACTAACTTGGTAATACATGCCTAGAGATGGGGGTATGTTGGGGAAGAGAGATTAGATTCTCTCATTTGATGGTCTGGTTCAATTTTTTAAGTAAGCAAAGGGAAGTAGTTTACAATTTAATTCTCTCTAGCCATATCTGTTTTACTTGGTTCAAGTTTGCCAATAAGACAATAATATAAAATATGAAAGAATTTTTTTTCAAAATCATAATATTTCTTTTTTTTTTTTACTGTTTTATTTATCTTTTTGAAAGAGAGAGAGAAGGGGAAGGGCACAGAGAGAATCTCAAGCAGCCTCCCTGCTGAGAGTGCAGAGCCTGACACGGGTCTTAATGTGGAGCTTGATCTCACAATCCTAAATTCATGACCTGAGCCAAAATCAAGAGTCAGCCACTTAACCGACCAAGCCAGTCAAGCACCCCAAAATCATAATATTCTTAACTCACCAGTGTTCTATGATTATAGTGGCATCTGAACAATAATCACGGTGACCCCTCTTGCTCTTACAGACAAAAAGTTGTATGTTTTTCCAGAGTTACATTATGTGGTGGAAACTGGCTAACCAAATAAATGTAAAGATTACTAATTATGACTTCTAACAGTATAAAAAGAGCTTACTTGACTTAGACCTCTTGGTTTCCTTTTGCCCCAGGTCTGTAGAATAACTTCATTACATGTATGTGCATGTATATGGAAAGATAAATAGATGACAGATGGATAGATATAGATGATTGATAGATATATAAATAAATAGGTAGATAGATAATCATTCCTATACAGTCACAAAATACTTTTCTGTTTTAGTGCTGGCATTTCATATGTCTGCTAATCTCTCTTTGGGATTCTTTCTTTCCCTCTCTCTCTGTGCCACCTGCCCATCTCTCAAAATAAATAAAGAAACTTAAAAAAAAAAAAGAGTGTACAACTACATATTGTGTCCATCAACAGCATTTATTGAGTGCCTATTGTGTAGTGGCCTTTTTATTAGGCCAATAAATTACAATACAATAGAATCAGTAGTGAGAAAGTAAGAATGTATAAACATTCCATGTGGATCTTCTATTTATTTATTTATTTAATCCAAGTTAGTTAACATACAGTGTAATAATGGCTTCAGGAGTAGAATTTAGTGATTCATCAGTTACATATAACACCCAGTGCTCATCTCAACAAGTGCCCTCCTTAATCCCCTCACCCACTTAGCTCATCTCCCCACCCAACACCCCTCAAGCAGCCCTCAGCTTGTTCTCTGTATTTAAGAGTCTCTTATGGTTTGCCTCCCTCTCTGTTTTTATCTTATTTTTCCTTCCCTTCCCCTTGTTCATCTGTTTTGTTTCTTAAATTTCATATATGAGTGAAATCATGTGGTATTTATCTTTCTCTGAGAGCTATGTGAAAGATAGGTGTAAGAAGCTAATACAAGAATTTTTTTCTGAGTGCCTGGATGGCTCCCTCAGTTGAGCATCCAACTTTGTCTCAGGTCGTTATCTCACAGTTTGTGAGTTTGAGCCCAACATCAGGCTCTGTGCTGATAGCTAGGAGGAGCCTGGAGCCTGCTTTGGATCCTGAGTCTCCCTCTCTCTCTGTCCCTCCCCTGCTCGTGCTCTGTCTCTGTCTCTTTCTCTCTCTCTCTCTCTCTCTCTCAAAAATGAATAAACATTAAAAAAATTAATACATTTTTTAATATTAAAATGAAATTTATATTAGGTCTCCACGTATCAAACACACCACATATATAAACATATTAAGTACAGACCTTTTTGGCATATATGAATAAAACAACAAGAAATCTTAACCACTTCATATTTATTATAATTTATGTCCTTATTTCCTGGAGAAAATGTACTTCTTTTCAATGGAGAAAAAAATAACAATTAAAATTGAAAATTTATCCACATACCAATCATATCCATATCCTTACAAACTTCTTTCAAAAAAGGTATTAATTCAATTTTTAACAATAATCTGTTAAAATTATGCCTACATTTTTTAAAAAAAGAAATAAAGATAATTTAAAGATAAGGAAGTCAAACATTTGGTTATTTAAAACACCAAGACTTACTTACATTCAAATGTATTTTGGAGTAGCAGAAAATAATTTCCTGTGTACACTTTTAAAACTCAAATAAAATATATACTGCTATCTTGCAGCCAACTTGAACATTTTACTTAAATATAGGAAATACACTTGTGAAGCTATCAAAAGAGTGCAGAATCCATAGCTTAAAGCCAACTTTTGAAAGAAAGCTGGAAATGTACACATAATAATTAGCAGTTTGCCTCTCCCATTGCCCTAACGAGTAAGATCCTGGAGAATTAATACATTGCCAACATGTAAGCAAAGCATTCTTTTCCCTTGAAAGGATAAGTTATACCTTAAATTTTAACAACATATAAACTTAGGTTTTTACCTGTAAGCTACAGAAAGCACTTTTGTAACACAAAAGCCACATCTGTCAACATTTAAATGTATTATTTACTAAAAGTAGTAACAACAGACTAGATTTATAGCACATAAAATGATCATGCAAAAGTCTTCATGATCAACATTAACTAACCAAACAATAAATAAATTATTACTGAACCATAGTGGGTATTTCAAAATAGAATCTTATGTCATATCTTACACATGTATACAAAAAGTGTTATGTAGGTACAAATGAATAAATTTAATCAATTATTTTTAACATCCATAAGAGTTAGCTATTTTTAGTATGGTTTCATGTTTAAGCAGTTTGGTTAATTTTAATAATTTATAAATGGGAAATGATCCTAGAAATTGAGGTTCAATATCGTGTCTCTAATTCTTTCTTCCCTACTTTGTTCTTTATGTCTCCAGTGGACTAATTTTTCTATACTCCGTTCTATACACTTAAAAATTCCAAAACACTGAGTATTTTCTACCATGTAAAAGGTGAATTTCTCAATAAATATTCAAGTTTCCCTCCAGTCCTAGTGCAGACTGACATCATTCCTGTCCTGTCTCCCTCTAGTTAACAAACTCTGAGAAAATGTGTGGATACTTCATACATGAAATTTTCCGAATCTTCATAATTTCTAAGCTTCTTCTGTGACTTCCAACTAGACAATTCAGAAACCTGTCACATTACAAATGATTGCCAGCTCAACTTGTACCTCTTATGAAATATTCTGTATCAGTCCAGTGAAAAACCACCTTTCCTCAGACTTTCTATAATATTATATTGTGCAAGTGCTAATTATTTGCTAAGCTGCTAGCTCTTTGAGTCAAGAACTATAGCCAGAATATCCTTGTGTCTCATAAAGTGTCTTGCTTACAGTTTCCAATACATATTTAATTTAAAAATGAATAACATGCAATTTTAAAAGGCTAAAATTGGGAGAATAGCATGTTGCCTACTAGTCTAAATAGAAAGAATCAAATATTTTTATTGGCCACAGATAAACATTATTGCTTGCTTTATTTGGGGCTTCAGGTTATATACCTGGCTTGAGTTGTGTAGAAATATGATATGTGGACCTTTAATTACCAATTAATTGTTAATTCTAAAATTGAAAGCATTGTAGGTATAGTTAAATGATATTTTTATTTTTGTATAATGTATTTTCTTCTTTAAACTTCCTTTTTAAAAAATCTCTATTGTGTCAGATCCAGTCTGTTGATTGAATCACAATCTGCACTGCTTCAATTACTTAGGATGAAATTAGCTACATCATTATTAACAGCAGCCAGAAATTTGGGGATGGTTATTAATGGTGAAGCATGAAGCAGAAAGAGGACCAGCTGACCCTGGTGGAGTAATAAAAAAGTTAATTAATCAAGCAGGAGCCAGATCTCATATTTATGAGTCTACCCAGAGGAGGACAAATTCTAGTATGTAAGATTTTAATTTGAAATAATCTTTAGTCAATAGCACACTTTCAATGTTGGCAACCATAGCTATCTAAATGCAAACACCAGTAGGAAAGAATTTTCTAGAAGTTAGGTTGTCCAAATATAAATTGGCTTACCTTTTGAATTAATAAATGCTCTTCATGATAAGAATTTGTGCTGCAACTAGCTGGGTACTTATTCAACATATTATAAAGGGAATCCTTCCTTTGTTTGGGAGGTTGTGATATTAAGTTTAACATAACTTCTAACACTGAGATTCTATCAGATAATATTTATTGAGTTCCAATGTTCCAAGCACTATTCTGTTCTTTGTGTCTTCTAACCTTTGAAATGGATACTATTATCATGTCCATTTTATGGATCAGGAAACTGAAGCACACACAAGCTCAGTAACTTACCTCATTCCTACAGCTACTAAGTGTTAGAATGGGCACATATTATGGCTATAGCATATTATGGGTATAGTATTTTTTATACTAATTCTGAGAACTGGAACTGAGTTCCATTTCTACCCATTCAGTGTTCTTACTTTTCTTATTCAGCTTGGTCATTTCTTCTGACTTTCTACATGATTATTTTTTATTTTTGCCTCCAATTCTTCACCTTCCCTTAACCAATTATATATTCTTTCCTAAAATAGAGTATTTGAATATAAACATAGACTTTCAGAAGTCTATATAAAGCACCATACATCAAATTCAGAGAGTTATGCATGTGTTAATACAGATTTCTAGACGAATGCACACATGGTAAACCAAGTATAACACTCTAAGGGAAACATAACGCACTTAGTCTGATTACCTTACATGAGCAGGGACTGGATGAAGGGGAACTACTTGCATAGAAAATGGAAGTCTCTTTTTCACAGGACTCCACTGATTAAAAAGGTATTTTGCTTCAGTTTCTCCTGGACCAAATAATGACCTTAAGTGATGGGAACCAGGCTTATGTACCGTAAGACAGGTTGAGCCGTTCCAATATGAAAAATATTAAAGATCATAGCTTTGCTAAGTGGGCTGGAAAAAATCATTAACTATTAACAGCTACTTAGAAGTTATAAAATGTGTATAGTAACATGCAGGGTTACAAATTGTCTGATATTGAAAAGGGCACTAGCAAATAGCAGTGGTTCTATTTCTTAAAACAGAATATAGATTTACTTTAAGCCAATGACCTAAAGCAACATATACAAAAATATGATTTCTTTGAGACATAAGCCATTATCCTTTGGAAGTTTTTTGGGTTCTTTTGTTTTGTTTGAGATCAAGAACCATCTCTTACTCATTTTTGTGCCTCTTATAATTGCCTTGCTGACACGTTGAAGGCTTTTAGTGAATATCAAGTAAGTTGATGTTATCTGGTAAATATTCAATTAATATGCATCTGTTACTTCAAACAAATTGCATGTATTTTATTATTTCATCTATATACTTTCAGTATCTTATTTGTGTTTTTGTGCATATATATTAATAACAGTGTGCTGGAGTGCGTGGGTGGCTCAATAGGTTAACCGACCGACTCTTGATTTCAACTCAGGTCATGATCTCTTGGTTCATGAGTTTGAGCCCCATGTTGGGCTTTGCGCTGATGGTGCAGAGCCTGCTTGGGATTCTCTTCCTCTCCCTCTCTCTCTGTTCCTCCCCCACTTGTGCTTTCCCTCTCTCCCTCTCAAAATAAATAAAAAAACTTAAAAAAATAACTATGTTGGGGTTTAGTTATGCAGGATGAATAAGTTCTGGAGATCTAATATATAGCAAGGTGACTATAGATAATAGTAGTGTATTGTGTATTTGAAATTTGCCAAGACAGTAGATCTTAAATGTTCTCACCACACACACACACACACACACACACACACACACACACACATACACCAACTGTGTGGTGTTGGATATATTAATTAGCTTGATTGTGATGGTCATTTCATAATATGTACTTATATCCAAACATCACATTGTACACCATAAATATGTATAATTTTTATTTGTCAGTTATACCTCAATAAGGCTGAGGAAGAAACATAAATATGCATGTTCTCTCTCTTCAGGAAGCTCACCACTAAGCCGCACTAAAGACTCTTCTAACAGAGTTTCCTATTTATGTCATTCTCAAAGTCTAATTTTAATTTGACTTGATTTGAGAAGAGATGGATTTTTTTCTAAGCTATCATATAAATTGCTTGAATTTTTCTGCCAAGTTATTTGACTTTACAACCTTGAATTCTTCTAGAGAGAAAAAATGTTCCTTAGACATTTCAAATTGCTTCAAATTCAGTGAAAAATATATTCCCTATATAATACATGGAGATTTACAGCCATTCTTCAGACTACACAAATCAGCTTATTGATTTGTATCTTAAAGTGGCTTTTTAAAATATCATATTCTAGTGGTTAGGAAAGCATTAAGGGCACAGTAAGAAAACCGTAGATTGCCTATCTGGAACTGGTGGTGTGGTTCTTAATTATGGTTGACCTCTTATCCCCTCTATTGCTTGATCATGTACTCTGTCAAGACGACTAAGGAATATTGTGTTATTCAGTAGCTTCTTCTGGAATGGTATTCTAAAGCAAGAGGTGGGATCTAGCTAGCCGTGGAATGATGTCTAATGGTGATACATAGCTGTGGTTCTTACAGGGAGAGGGCAGAAATGCCTGATGCTGCGATGAAATTGTCCTTTAGGAAATCCCAGACCACAAGGATGACACAGCACAGGGCTTGGTTCCTTTTATGGTTTTCTTTCCTATTTCCCAGTGGAATTCTATCCATATGGTAATCCATCATTTTTAGAGCTGAAAACACGTGAGAGTTGAACAAAAGGATTGTCAAAATGTCCAAGGTGAATGAAAAGTATTGTATGTAAAATACGTAAATACTAAATATTATCTGCCTACGTCAAATCATAAAGACAGAGCTTGAATTTTTCTATTTGTACAGTACCAGTATGCAAGAAAAATAAGTTTAAATTATCTAATGTAACATCTTTTAAATTTGTATTCACTCAGTGCAAGACATCTGTTTTCACTGTACCTCACTCTGAAGTCACAATACTGAGTGGACAGATGTTTATAAAATAAACCCAGCCAGCTCTACCAAACGTTATTTGAAAAATTAAGAAACAGCTAGAGTATTTGCATTACACTTTATGTTTTCAAGGGAAACAGTAGTTCAGTGAATTTAAGTCAAATAACAAGAATTCTTGACAAAACATCAGGATCCCTTTAAAAGATTTAGCTGTGTGTGCACAAACGCAAGCATGACATGTGTGAGCATATTATCGCACTGTAAAGATAGGCAAAGTAGCAGAATATGGCAACTTTACCACCAGATATAAAATAGCTGATTCACAGCAAACTGAATTTCATATTCTCTTATGCTTTTTGAAAACTGAGCACCCTTTAAAAAATGCTCTTGCACTATAGCTATTTTTAAAATAAATAGTTATCTTGTATTTGCTAGATACAAAACCCGAAAGCAGACCAAATGTGTTTTTTTAACAATCATTTTCAGCATTTCTGTAAACATTGAAATACTACTTACTAAATTTAGCATACATATTTATACCTATATATCCATCCTTACATACGTGTAATACATATATTCTGCATTCATGCACTCTACCTATTCTCTCATTCTGAGATGAAGGAATGAAATTGACAGTGACTTCAATATACTTGCTTAAGTTGTTACACTTGGAAGCAAAAGAGTTTATTTCTAAATTTGATACAAAGTTTGTTTCTAAATTTGACATAATGAGAGAGAAAGTGAAGGGCATTTGAAAGGCAGCAGCAAAAGCAAAAGCAAGCAGAATGTTTAATTGTTCGATTTATTCGTTCACTCCTCCATTTGGTCTAAAAGTATTAATGCACCAGCCAGATATAGAAGTCGGCACTGCAGATTCAAAGATGAAAAGAATAGACTTGTTCTCTCCTTTCACAGAAGCTTGTGAGAGGTTCAGAAAATTAAACAAGATTACAATACAAGGTTGTGTGTGACGTTTGGGGGAGCACAAAGAGAAGAACCCAAGCAAACGTTCGTCAAGGAAAACTTCCACAAAGAAGTGATGTGTTAAAGGAAACTTTAAAGTTAGATAAAACTTGGCTATGATAATGAGGGGGGTGGAGGGTGAGGCAGGGGGTGGGATAAAAGGATTGGGGAGCTTCTGTTCTCTCATGCGTGCAGGTGTACAGATGAAAGTGAGCATGCAGCCTTCTAGTAACTGAAAGAATTTTAGTGTGGCTAGAACCATGGTTTTCAAAATGTAGGCCCTGCACTGGAATCAGCAGCAACACCTGAGAAAATGTTGGAAATGCAAATTTTCAGACTCCACCATATACCTGCTGAATCAGAAACTCTGGCGGTGAACCCAGAATTCTGTTTTAAAAAGCCCTCCAAGTGTTTCTGATGCACACTGTAGTTAGACAACCAGCAGCTTAAACAGAGAGTACAAAGGTAGAGGTGAGGAATGTTGGGGGGTGACGATGTTGGTATAGGAAATACAAGACATGTGGCTGGAGTCATAGGTAGGACTGTACAATGCTGTCTCCTATCTTGCTACAGAGGCTAAAACCTTCCTGAGTTTTTATTTTTCTTCTAGTTATCTGTAGTTTGGAGACAGGCAAGCCAATCAGAATGAGCTTCTCATAACTGAATCCTCTGGTGCCATTGCTAACACGTCTAATTTTCTCACCTTCATTTTATCCACACTAAAAATAAAACCTTCCAAATATCTTTTTCATTGTCACTCCTATAGCTGTCATAACTTCCAAATTCCCTAGAGACCCTTTTAGCCTTAGAATTCACCTACTGAAGGTACTAGAACCTCGGGAATTATCAATTTAAATTCTAACACATGCTTGCTCTCTGCCAGCATGTAAGCCTGCATATTTCTCCTTGACAGTTCATATTTGGTCTCTGGACTTTCAGGACACAGTGAATTATGACCTGCTCATCAGAGCCTCCTGAGAAAACTGGAGCTGAGCCATCCCATGCCAAACTTTCAGTGAAAGTTGGTCAGTTGCAGATGTTCCAGGAATTATCTGCATGGATAACTTCATGGATCTAGATATCAGAGAGGTAAAAGTGATATGTTAGCAAAGCAAAGTTGGAAACCAAGACTAATATGCCACACAAGGTTGTCACGGACCTGTCTCAGGCTAGATTACTTGGGTGTATGTTCTAATAAAGGCCAAATGATACATTCAGTTAGGCAAGGTAGGAGTTGGTACCTTGGCTCATGATGATTCTCCACCCTAGACATGAATTTACCATCAATAAAATAAAGGGGATGTGTTAAATTATCTACCCTTGCTTTAAAAATAAGGACCTTCTGAGTGAAGTGGTTAAGGATTGGGCCAGACCAACCTCTGCCACTCCCTATTTAAGCTTCGGTTTCCTCATCAAAAAACTAGAAATTTATTTATTTGTTTGTACACAGATTTATTCAACAAATATTTGTGAAAACACACTCTGTACGCTGTACAAACTGCTGGTCTACATGCTGTGGATATAGCAGACGTAGACAAAGATCCTTAGCATCCCATCCTAGAGGTTATGTCCCAGAAAGGAGAGAGACAATAAGCAAACAATTAGTAAAATAGTTAGAGTGCTAAGTGATTCAGAGCTATGGTATGTTGCCTATACCTCCCCTTTAGGACTTTGGCACTTACTCATTCTCTTAACCAGGCTCATAGCTGAATTCTTTTCCAGACATTGCCTCTGTCCAAAAGAAGCTGCATTCCCCAGAGTCCTGCCCTCTCCCCAGGCCTGGACAGAATCCAAGACTGTGTCATTGTGCCAGTCAAAGATTTATCCCATTGCTTAATTCAGGACAACTGTGAAGGGTCATCTCGGCTGAGAGCTTCCTGAGATCTGCAGAGGTGTTTGTAGCTCATATCATAGTTCGACTGCTCCATTTCCCCATTTCTGCTCTCCTATCCTCTCAACCTGTCCCTGCTGAAGTCACTCCTCAATAAACCTGCTACATGCAAAGCTGCCTGAAGAATCTGTGCCCCAGGAAACCCTAAGACAGGTGATGCGAGATGCTCTGGAGAAGAGCAAAGCTGAGAAGGAGGATGGGGTGTGCCTTTCTCCTAATGTGATCATTAAATGTTAACTATCACTGTAATTTGAATTACTGCTGTGAGCTAGGCAGCTGGCAAACACTTCGTGGAGGAGGGCCTTAACTTTGGCCTTGAAGAAAAGGAAGGATATAAATAAGCAGCAAGAACAAGGAAATTTTTCATGACAGCAACTGATTCATGCAATTCATTTGGCAGATGCTTCACAGATAAATAGACAGCTACAGAAAACTAGTGAATTTTAGTTAAAAGTTCAAGCTTTGGACTGAACCCTGGATTTAAATTTTGACTCTACCACTTGCTATATATCATAATTTGTATAAGTCAGCTAACCACTCTATGCCTCAATTTCCACATAAGGAAAAATAGGGATAAGAATACCATCTACTTTCTAGTGTTCTTGTGAGTATGCAGTGGTTCAGTGCATGTAAAGTACTTAGCAGAATATCTGATACCCATGTGGTTAGGGCTCAGGAAATGTTGACTATTAATACTGACATTATTGGTAATGATTTTCAGCCCTAAAATTCCATTCCAGCAGTTTCAAAATTGTATTTTAAAAATTAAACAATATTCTTGCTTATCTTCTTGCATCTGGACACTCTAGGAATCAAGTCATTTTCTGATTCTTTCCTTTGACCTTTGTTTTTCATGCCCATTAGCTTACCCTGGAGACAGCTGGCTAGTCTTGGTGTTAGTTTTTGTTTAATTTTTATAGGTGACATATAAGGAAGTCTGGGATTCCCCCAGTGACTTGACCTCTCAGGGCCTAAGCATTGGAGGGTTGGACAAGGAAGCTCCACATGTGAACTTCTGAGATAATCAGATTTTGACCCACACAGTAGGCAAGTCAGGGAATCCCCATCAGTCCTATTCCAGCAACATCACCTTATGGACCCAGAACTGTGGTGCCTCTGCTTCTGCAGTAATCAGATTATTTATAGGATGGGCCACTTTTCTTTTAAATACTTAAATCATAAAAGATTTCAGCACTAATAGACAATATAGCATAATGGTTAGAAACTGCAACTCTGGAACGAGGCTATCTGTACTTATATTTTGGTTTTGCCACTTCTGTCTGTGTAACAATGGCCAGTTAATAAACCTTATGTGCCTCAGTTTCTCCATCTATAAGGTAGTGATAATAATAGAACTATCTTAAATGATTTTGTGAAGATTAAATAGGTGAAATACATGTGATGTATTTAGAACTGCAGATGGCAAATGTAAACACTCTGGAAGTGTTTGTTATAATAATGACTCCTTCTGAGGGAGACCCAATCGTGTATTTAGTACAATATGATTTTTTGAATGAGCCTGTGCTGTGAATCAGCTACTACTCATTTCCATAAGGAAGAAGGAAAAAACTATAAGTCTGGAAAGAAAACTTTCTTAGGGTACTCTCTGTGGAATCTTCATCACTTTTCAAGTAAAAATGACTGATAGCCACCTATCCCACAATATATTTTTAATTAAATAAGTAACTATCTGACTTATTTCCTTGCACAAGAATAAGCAATCCAAAGTAAAATTTAGCTATATATTGAAAATTATATTTTGGCTTAGAATAAGTATTAGTTATACTGTATCTTCTATAAAAATAAACTCAGAATATCTTGTTTGAGGAAGGATTTTACTTTTTCAAATTATGGAACAGGTACAGGTTTAAGAATATTTGAGCTTTTATAAAGACAAATTTTTACCTTGCATGATGACTAGAAATAAGACTGTTCCATTCCTTCCCAATTTTTTTAAAAAATTATTTATTTACTTTTGAGAGAGAGAGAGAGAGGGGGGGGGAAAGAGAGAGACAGAGACACTGAGCAGGGGAGGGGCAGAGAGAAGGAGACAGAGGATCCCAAGCTGGCTCCACACTATCAGTGCAGAGCCCAATGCGGGGCTCGATCCCACAAACTGTGAGATCATGACCTGACCTGAAATCAAGAGTTGGACGCTTAACCGACTGAGCCACCCAGGCACCCCTCATTGTTTCCCAAATTAATCCAAGTTGCTCAGCAGACAAACAAGGGAGAACAAGGAGATTTGGGCTTATCTAATTGCCTTTAGCCCATTATTTTTTCAGTGATGTTCTGTACTGCAGCTCAAAATGTGTTTGGATCTTGCTAAATCATTTCTCAGTGTTTGTATTTATCCATCGTGGGAGCTGCACCATTTTAAAATTAGCTAGCTTTATGTCATTTTCTCCCTCTCATCCTATTTAAATGCCCACTGGGATGATAGATTTCAAATTGAGTTAAACAAAAGATACCCAGTTAATACCCATGGAGATTCTTTTTTAAGTTATGTGCTTTTACAGTTGCTGTCTGCTTGATGTCAGCAATATTTTTAAGGTTTGAAAAGTATACCATTCATGATAATTCTCTACCATTATCCTTGAGATTATTAATAGAAGCAGGAAAGATAAATTTAATGAGTTTTCATTAAAAAAAAAAAAGAAACCAAACTTCTGCACATGAGGCTATATCTCTGTCATTGTTTTTCTCAGTGCTCTTACTGCTTAAGATGGAGGGAGAAATACCTTACTGGAAAGGAAGGTGAAAAATGAGTAAATAAGAGATTGATGGGGTAATTCTACTTTTCATTGATCAGTGACCCATAGAAGCCTCTAAGGCACAAGGACTTACATACCAAAGGAGAGATGGGGCACCCCAACCTGGTCCATGACTGGGAAGATAGTTGAAGCAGTCTTATAAGCACCCTTAGCTTAGACTTCCAATAGCTTAAACTGTGGAAACTGGGGCATCAGAACAGGTGAAGAATTGAGAAAAGCTCAGTTTAGAAAATAAAAACAATTAGAAAAATACTTTCTGTTAACATTCAGAAGAGAAGCAGCATAGAAAACTTAAAGCTAGGTATATGCACCTTCATTACCCCCCATACACATGCATACCAAAAAAGGAATGCAATACATGAATTAGTCAAGCTAATAAGTATGTGGAATTCAGAAATTCTTCTCATGTGTTTTAAAAGGAGATAGAAATGACCTCTATTACACTTTCTGTTAATCGTCTAAAATTATTTAATCAAGAATTTTGTTTAACAGAACATGTTCAAACATACATATAACTAATCTAAGTCATTAATACCTCTTACTAGAGATGAGACAGAATTATAAGTATAGTCAAATTTCCTGTTCTAGGAAGAAAGCTGAATGCTCTAAGCAGTAAGTAGGATGACTTTTCCCATATATATGCTAACTTATCTAAATTGCACTTAATTTTTATAGGGTTGCCTTCTCAGAAAGTCTGACTAACCTAATAGAGGAATATTGACTTATATTTGCATTTCCCTTCTCCCTAAAAACAGTTGAGGCAGTCTAAAACACATATACAAAATATTAAAGCATTTAAAAATATTTAAAGCACCAGAATTAGAGCTAAAAGTAGAAAATTTGATCCATAAAAACAAGAGGTGATCATCACTAGTGGTGAACCACATGCACACCATCTCTGCCTCTGACATTTCTGGATGCAACCAGAGAACAGAGAAGTCCTCAAGCTCTTATGATATGAAGCACAAATGCTCTAAGAAAGATAGATGAAGAATCTGAGGATAATGGCCTCAAGCAGAGTTTTTTCAACAAATGCAAAAGTGTGCTTTTTTAATGTGGTGTTTTATGACTACAACCTTTGATAGAAGCAGACCCAAGGTAAAGTTTCACTGATTGAAGATGATTTCCATGCTGGGAATGAGACGAGGAGGAAAGGTTACTTAGTACAATTCCATGCATACAGACTTCAAAAGAGCTAGTATAGCTGGGAAGTGAATGAAAAAGAATCACCCTTTAAATTTATTTTCTAAATATGTGTTCTTTGGTCAGATACTAAAAATTAGAATACCCCAAAGCCCTTTGACTGGAGATATCAAATATACCATGAGCTAGGTTAAGTGAAAAGAGATCTAAGAATGTCCCAGACAGGGCCACAGTGGAAATATGGGGGCGTAAATGAGGCTAAGCTTCAAAAAGAACTGAAACAAGAAACCAGAAAGGTCTTGAAATGAAAGATAACCAATCTCTTTCTTGGTCTACACAGCCACTCGCTTCTGTTTCTCTCGCCTAGGATCAGATTTACCTATGCATATGTTCATTTAGGAAAATAAATCTATCTTTCTCACGGCTTGTAGATTCATATTTCCCCATCATTTCAACCATGCACCAAGACCACCAGAATGACTATGAATCCTAATTCCAAATTCCTGGAAGAAATATCATGGTTTGGCCCAATATGAGTCAGGTCTCCATTCCTAATCCAATTCATGCAGGTAGGGACCAGAGAGAGAGGCAGTTTTCAGAGATAGAGCTTAATAGATACCCGTTCAGTATCCCACTAAGATACTTAGTATCTTAGTATTCTTACTAAGATTACTTACTAAAAATTTTGAGCTAAGTCTTTAATGAGAGTTTAGAATGTGTTTTCTCTGTTTTCACACTGATAGATGGTACAAATGCTTCAAAAATAAGGTGGAGAGTGGCTCAGTTGGTTAAGTGATTGACTCTTGATTTCAGCTCAGGTCATGATCTCATGGTTTGTGGGTTCAAGCCCCACACAGGGCTCTGCACTGACAGCATGCAGAGCCTGCTTGGGATTCTCTGTCTCCCTGTCTCTCTGCCCCTCTCCTGCTTTCTTCTTTCAAAATAAATAAATAAACATAAAAAAATAAGGTGAAGAAGTACAGAAATAATTCCACTATTAAAGCTGAGACAACCAACCAATATTTTTTCCCATCCTTACATTTGCACTGAAATGAGCTGGAGGCGAAGCAAAGATTGTCCTTAGGAAGCAGAGTTGAATCTGCTCCAACAATTAGGCATACTCTAGATTGAAAGCCCACAGTTCCACACCACTGGATACTGTGAAAAAAGATGATTCTGGCCTGGAAAATTTTCAAAGCAGGTGTTCGAAGTCATCAAAAAGAAACCCGAGGAGCAATGCTCCCATGGAAAAAGTTATATTGAACCACATATTTTTGCAGCAAGCTTTCTAGGATAAGTTATGGAAAAAGTATACTTGTAAAAAATGGACTAGGTTGTCTTCGTTTGTAAAGTTTTTATCAATTGCCTTTTGTGTGCCAAAGAAAATGATTTTAATTTTGATAAAGTTGATGATGTTCAATCCCTTCTAGCAGCGGTAGGACAGTAGAATTATTTGTATCCAGAAATCAATTCTAGTTATTGAAAATTAAATCCATATTATCAGCATATAGAAAGAGGCACGTATTTCTGTCTAACAAGATAGCACATGCCAGTTTGTCTATAATCAATATCCTATGCAGATATTAGTGTAAAAGATGAATAAATAAAACATGACACTTTTTTTACATTACATGAACTTGTGAAAGAGTATGTCAGGAATTTTTTCCCCTTTAGTTCATTTTTAAAGAGGTATTTACTCCACATTTTCAGAATAATAATACTAAGTTTCAGTTTTGAGTTAAGTTGATTCCCTGAGCAATAAAGCCAAAATTTAGTGAAAAATCTACAGGCAAAGCAAACAATCTTATTTTCTTGAAAATATAATATTAATAAGTTATGGTGTAATTCTGTGCATAAAACAAAATATTATGCAAAATTTAACTGGGAGATCTAACACATAATTTAAGGGAAGTCATAACATAAATAATAAAGGGGACACTAAGAAAATTGATTGATCTATCATTTTGTGGAACAACAAGTTTGGCTCTTTTTAAAATAGAGTAAGCTTGGGACACCTGGGTGGGTCAGTCGGTTAAGCATCTGACTTTGGCTTAGGTCATGATCTTGTGGTTTGTGGGTTCGAGCCCCACATCAGGTTCTGTGCTGACAGCTCAGAGCCTGGAGCCTGCTTCGGATTCTGTGTCTCCCTCCCTCTCTGCTCCTCCCTTGCTCGTGCGCTCTCTCTCTCTCTCTCTCTCTCTCTCTCTCTTTCTCTCTATCTGAACAGTAAATAAACATTTAAAAAATTAAAAAAATAATAATAATAAAGTAGAGTAGGCTCTCTTTGAATCTCTCCAGAAGTGATTGCAGTGATCAGTTAGAAGCTGAGGTAGTTTGGTTGTTAGAGCAGAGGCTTCAAAAGGTTTCAAGCAATGATGCAACAGCTTCCTTGAGAACTTGCTTTCAGGGGATAATCAAATGAGTTTTGGCATAAGAATAGCAGGTCCCTGTTGGTTGCCTGTGATCTAAATTATTTGGGACACTGTGTTTGAGTCCATAAAGCTAAGACAAATTGCCCTCCACCCCCAACATTGTTGGTTTCTATGCTTCTGTAAAGATTTCTACTGAAGCCATGTAAGAGACAACTGTACCCTAAATGTGCTTTAACATTAACTGTGAAGGTTAAGTAAAGATCTTCACAGAAATTTGTTTAGCTCCAGATTTGGTGGCAATGGGTTCATAATTAGATGGCTTAAAATGGGCAGATTCCTCCATAATCTGATTTTAACATGCTGTCTCACTAAAGTTGCAAGAAATGTCTGTTCATTTGTTTTTATTTTTGGTCTGTTTGTTTTTACATCTATGCAGTTTTTATTAAATCAATACATGAGATCCATTAAGTGTAAGATAGACAGGACTGATTTCACCCTGAACCAATCAATCAATTAAAGAAAAAGAAAATGGACTCTCTTCAAGCAGAGCATTTGGTTTTCTTTTTATAAAAATGGCTGTTTTATAAACAGAACCCTCCCCCCCCCCCTGCCTCATTTTGCTTTATCTTTTCAATTTCATTCATCCAGTTATGGGGGCAAACAGACTCAGAGACGTTCAACATAGAAAAAAAATGTAAATAGTAAATGGAGATTAAAAGCATCTAACTTAAGCAACATAATAAGCATTGAGAGGTTTTTAGTAGTTAATTTGGAAATATAAAGATCCACTTATCCTCTCTTTCCCTCGTTATAGGATATGCATATAGACAAACACAGACAAACTCTCTCCTCTTTGTTTCATTTTAGTAAGTAGGACTCTCAACTTTAAATGATGAAATCCCAACTGGTTTAAGTGAAAAGTGAGACTTTATTACTTTAAGTAAAGAAAGTCAAGGTATAGTGTGAGATTCAGGCCAAATCCAGGCTCCAAACATGTCCTCATTTTATTGTCTGATAGTTTCTTCCCATATATTTGCAAGAGTTTATATCCCCAGTAAAAATTGCAATTTTGAGTAAACTCACATCTCCTTCTATTCTACTCATGAGAAAGAACTAAGCACACTGAATGAGGTCACTATATTTTCACGATCCATTCTCTCTACCTTCCTATTCTATATCCTCTTGGTTCTATTCTGCTTCAAAGTACATGTAAAATCTCTGGAAGATGCTGTGGTTTCATGTCTCCATACATGTAATGTCATTTCTTCACACTAGAATGTCCCAGTATCTACTTGTCACTTTGGTTACTTGCCAATTTCTTCTAACCCTTTCAGATTTAGCTTAAGAATCACCTCCTTTATAAACCTTCCTTCACTTCTTCCTGTCGAGATTATCACTCTCCTACTCTTCCCTCATGACCCTCACTCGTACTTCCATTTTAGCAACAGTTTCACTATATTACAGTTATCTATCACCCTCACTAAAGAGAAACTACTCTGAGGATTGGAAACCAGGCTTAAGTCTTCTTTGTCTCCCCAATCCCTACATCACCATGTTTGGCACATTCTAAATATTTTTTTAATGTTTGTTTATTTTTAAGAGAGAGAGATAGAGCACAAATGGGGGAGAGGCAGAGAGAGGAAGACACAGAATCTGAAGCAGGCTCCAAGCTCTGAGCTCTCAGCACAGAGCCGGATGCGGGGCTCAAACTCACGAAACTGTGAGATCATGACCTGAACCAAAGTCGATCGCTTAACCGACTAAGCCACCCAGGCGGCCCATGGCACATTCTAAATGATTAGTATTTTTTGTTGTTTTTGAATGAATAATGAGTTGATAAATGAGAATTCACTCAAGAAATTTTCTAGAACTTTTTCTAAATAATAAATGTATGCTTTTTATCGGGATTTTTTTTATATATTTTCTATGAAAAATATTCTTTTTTTATAAGTTTATTTCTTTATTTTGAAAGAGAGAGAGAGCAGGGAAGGGGGAGAGAGGGAAAGAGAAAAAAAATCAAGCAGGTTCTGCATCATCAGCATGGAGCCCAACACGGGGCTCAATCCCCTGAACCATGAGATCATAACCCGAGCTGAGATCAAGAGTTGGATGCTTAATCGACTGAGCCACCCAGGTGCCCCTATGAAAACTAGATCCTAAATAAACCTTTGAGTTTAGCCTTATGAAATATGTGATCTCTAATGGCTATACATTTACTGGCAAAGCTACTTACCTCAAGCCACACTGTTATACAGAGAAGTTATAACCTCAAGTGCATAAGTATGATTATCAATATGCAAATGCTATTAATAACATATGGTACATGTTGAAAAGTCTTTTGAAATTGAACATCATTGGTTCCAGGGAATTTTTGAAATTTTTAAGGAAATTCTATTGTACACTGGATCTTTAAAAACTGAAATATGTATGTATAAAGGCGTAAGTATTTCACTTACAAAATATGTTATCAAACACCTATCTCAACTGCATGTAACAATACGAAATACAGACAATTACAAATTAAATCCCGACATTTAGAATGTTAACAATAGTTCCAGGTGTTTAAATGCCTCAGTCACTTCTCTCTGTTCTTTGATATTTGTCACATGAAGCCTACCTGTCAAGGCATCTTGACCATTTATTAATGCACACAAGAATCTTAAAAAAGAGAGAGAGAGAGAGAGAGAAAGTGTTTCATCATGCTGCACTATGCTTCTGCTTCTGCCTCTCCATCAAATTTTACCAAACTCACATTTTCCAATTATTCCTGTGTCATTTGGCATTTTTATCTGACAAGTAAATTAAGGTCATCAAGAAGAATGAATCTTGAAATCTTCTGTGTCCCAATGTAGCCACAGTTTGACGTACTGAACTGCATTGTTTCTGGAGAATTGGCAGACCAGAGAAAGAAAGCACAGTGGTGCAATCACTTTCTAAAAAAATATAATCCCTGCTAAAGTTTCCTACTTCAATAGATATGATCCATGAGGCTTTTTTTCAATTCCAACTGAGAATTTAGTAACTGGCTTACTTGAGTGGAACAGAGACTCTCTTGTCATTCTCCCTCTCTCCCTCTCTTCTCTCCCCCCGCCCCTCATCTTAGAGGTTATTTTTCCTGTTGGTAAATGGTGTCAAATATTGAATAAATGTAAAAGAAACATGCTAATACAATACCATGCCAATACCTTCCTTATTATAAATAATAAATGAAATATTTATTTCATTCAAAGCCTACGCAGGGGTATTTGAATAAAAAAGTTAATTCACAGGGGCACCTGGGTGTCTCAGTTGGTTGAGCGTCGGACTTTGCCTAAGGTGATGATCCCACAGTTAATGAGTTTGAGCTGGCATCAGGCTCACCGCTTTCAGCAGGAAGCCCACTCGGATCTTCTGACCACCTCTCTCTCTGCCCTTCCCCCGCTGGTGCTCTCTATCTCAAAAATAAATAAACACTAAAAAAATTTAACTCACACTATTTTCTTTTTTTTATTATTTATTTATTTATTTATTTATTTATTCAATATATGAAGTTTATTGTCAAATTGGTTTCCATACAACACCCAGTGCTCATCCCAAAAGATGCCCTTCTCAATACCCATCACCCACCCTTCCCTCCCTCCCACCAGCCATCAACCCTCAGTTTGTTCTCAGTTTTTAAGAGTCTCTTATGCTTTGGCTCTTTTCCACTCTAACCTCTTTTTTTTTTCCTTCCCCTCCCCCATGGGTTTCTGTTAAGTTTATAGCACACTATTTTCTATTCACTTATCTCTGAACATATTATATATCAAAATACAAGTGTGGAAGGGTCATTTATGTAACTAGAACACTTTTAAGCATGAGCATTACCAAATGCATCTTATATGAAAACTCTTCTTTAGCCAGGGCATTTAATCCTTATGTCTAGAATGCATTATTTATCTCTTCTTCAGGAAAAATATATATTTATTAATTTCTAGTCTGTGTAAGGTGCTCTACTAATCCCATGTGATATAGTAAGTTTAAAGATATTATTTATGCCCTCAAGAAGCTTATCGTGTAGTTGAAATGAGCCCCAACCCCTGAAATCATCAGAAATCAAATCATTTTTGATAGTTGAAATTTTCAGACATAAGTTTGGTCTTAAAAGTATTATTTTTACTATTTATTGTTAAATATTTTGCAGAGACATACTTTTCTAATCATGCACCCACAGACTCTTGCCCTTTTAAATAAAATATCTTGGACATAACTCAGCATTTTTTTATTCACCTTGTATGATCATATTATTGTTTTGAGTTATAACATAGCAAGCCCTTCTGTGTTCCCTGAATTTTACAAGGATGTTTGATCCTAAATTCTTTGCTCCTGAATACTGTATATTTGGGAATGTTATGTCAGCTTTCCATTTTCCCAGTTCTTCTGTCGGTCAGCCTACCAGTGTGCACGTCCATTCAATTCCCTCTCTTCAGATATCTCACCCCTGGCCTCATTTACTTAATTTACTTCTACAATACTGTTTTATGAATTTGGAAATCAATAAACATGTCTGAAGTAAGAGTGTGAGGCATCAAAGCTGTTTCATGGAGTAAACTGTGTGTTCTTTAGTATGTGAACATCTGTCAGATATCTCCTTAGAAGCTCTTTTTGTCCATCTTGCTATTATTCCACTGCATTCCACATAAATGAAGTTGCCATCTAGCTGAATTCAAATACATGTGATAAGATGAGTATAGGAATAGTTGGGGGGACAGAAGAGAATGGGGATGAATCTAAGAAATACTTAAAATGTAGTAATGATGGAGCGCCTGGGTGGGTCAGCATCTGACTTTGGCTCAGGTCATGATCTCACAGTTTGTGGGTTTGAGCCCTGTGTCCGGCTGTGTGCTGACAGCCCAGAGCCGGGAGCCTACTTTGGATTCTGTGTCTCCTCTCCCTCTTCCCCTCCCCCATTTGCGCTCGCTCACTCTCTCTCTCTCTCTCTCTCTCTCTCTCATAAATAAACATTTAAAAAATTAAAAAATGTAATAATGACAGGATTGATGATTAATGTGAAGGCAAAGGTGAAAACTGTGGGAAGTCTGAGTGCAAAGTTTCAGGCCTGGATATCTCCAGGAATGGTGAACCTCTGCAGTGGGATGACTTTACCCTCTAGGCACTAGGAGAGATTCTGAATAGTTTTAAATATTATTTTGAAGAATAATTATGTGGCCACATAATGTGAGATGGATTGGGAAGAGATACTATAGAAAGACAATTTAATAGACCAGCCTAATCCCGTGAAGCTGAACCTGAAATGAGGTTGTTCCAGTGGTAATAAACACAAGATAATATAAGACATGATAAAGATTTGACTCTGGGCATGGAGTTGTAGGTGAAGGTAGAATCAAGATGACTGTACATTTCAAGTCTGGGTAGCCAAGAGAATAACAGCATCATCTACAAAATCACAAGATTATGTTTATCTAAGAGAAATATATCCTCAGCTTTCATTCATATGTCATGCTCATATGTCTGTATAACCATATAGTGTTGAGATTTTACAGATTGTTAGTCTTCATTATATATTGCTAAATCTTTATATATGTACCTCATTTCATAGGATTAAACTAATCCTGATTATAGTATATGACCTAAGAGGATTTCCTGTATTGGTTGTCAATAAACCTTAAGATTAATTTCCTGGGTACTATCAATCCATTACATTGTTGAGATTTGTGCTGTGCTTTAAAAAAATCATTTTATTGAAATGATGAGATAATATCATTTGAAATTTTGACATTTCATCAAGAATTGGGAGTCATAAATAAAACATGTGAATATGAAACAAATATATACCACCATTTATTTCCCTGGGCAGCATTTTGAGAAAAACTTTATTCAAAAAAATATGTAACTGCTGTCTTCAATAACTTTAAAAAGATGTTCATAACAGAAAAGAGTTAACTTTAAAAAGCTATTCCACAGAAAATGACACAGCATACAAATAACAGATTTTACTTTGAAATGTAAATATAAACTAGAATAATCTTGATTACAGAGAGACAAAATCATGTCTCTGTAGAAGAAAAATCTTTGGTTAAAAATAGAAAAATTGCTTTTCTCCAATACTTCCCTAAAGACATGAAATTTATTTTTTCCAACCTATTTTTTTAAAGTATTTGGATTCCAAGTAAAGAACTTCGCTTTTTTCTCCTCTTTAAATAGAAACAACTAAAGCAAACCTCCCTTATAGTGGCATCCTTACTTATGCCAAGCATTGGCTAGGTGCTAAGCTCTAGTTCAGTAACAATTTTGCATCTCTTTTTGCCCCTTAAGGAAGTATGCCTCTTTCCAAACTGTACGATGAAATAATAATTTCAATATACTTATATTTTTCCAAGACCTTATTCCATTAAGACCTTATTCCATTAAGCAAAAAGACATTTCCAATCAGCTAGTCACAAATAAATTTCATTCCTTACCTGGATTTCATTGTATCTTTTTAAAGACAGGTTTGCTCTCTAGGGAGTTACTTACAGGAGTAAATAATACACATCCTATCCTACCAAACTAATTAGAAATGTGGTTTTGTTTTTTTTTTTTTTTTAGGATTGAAAAATGAACAGATGGTACAAGCAGACAAGTTTTCAGTCATGGCAGGGGGATTTGTTAGCTATACTGTACTATTCTGGAATCTATTTGGTAGATGCTGTTATGGTTTGTTTTTTCTAAGTGTCCATTTAAATTAATCAGGTCTTTGAGGCCTCTAACCAAGGAGCGACTCCTCTTTCTTCTCCTCTTCCTCCTCCTTCTCTTAACACATTAACAACACAACTTTGAACTGTGCAGATCCACTTACACAACAGATTTTATTTCAATGTTTTTTAAATTTTTTTTTCTGCAAAAAGTGTTATTGTTTTCACTTGGTCCAAGGCTTGGGAGAAGGTTCCAGAGTGGTTAAAAAGCTGCATAGGAGCTGCAGGGAGAGGCTCAGGAAGAAGTCCTGACACCAGGGGGATGCCCTTCAAAGGCCACTAGGCTCTGGAGGCTAATAGTTATGCTTGAGGGTGAGCCTTCCGAAGAGATACTCGCCCTGACCAGCCTGGGAGCCAGCCAGCCTGTGGAGGTTAGTCAGGTGGTTGCCATCTTCTTGATGAGTTTCACCTCCTCTTCCAGGAAGTGGTTCTACAGGAAGTCACAAAGACAAGGGTATGCAAGGCAGAACCCGGGGCATGCAGATCCCACAGGGCATGGTTCAGGTTCTTCTCTGGGACCATGGAAGCTTCCATAGTGGCTTCCAAGGTTTTATCCCACTCATCTTGGGACGGTTTCTGCAGGTCCTGGAAGAGGACCCGACCATCCCCACTGGTTTTGCATCTTCCAGAGCCCCTCAGCGTCCTCCTGCTTCTCCTAAGCCAGCTTGCTGAAGGGGCCTATGCCCTCTAGAGCCACATTGTCAAGTTGGAAATAGAAGCCCGGAGAGAGGTAGGTGTAGGAGGCCTGCAGACGCATGTTGTCCACCTCGGTGGAATAATTCTGATGAATCTGGGAGTTCATGTATGATCAGCAATAAAGAGCTAAGCTCAAAAGATGGTGTTGGTGGTCCCAGAGGCAGATGGTGGCTGAGATTATGGTTTCAAAGGTTGTGACTGGAAAGGATTTGGAGGGTGACTGGAGGCTGGAGGAAGAAGGGGTATCCTGGATCTGTTCTGTCCAAACATTGTTGAAATAGGACAGATCCACAAGACCACTCAGAGCATTACCTATTGGCAGATTTTTTACAGTACTGTAAATGTATTTTCTCCTCCTTATGATTTCCTTAATAACGCTTTCTTTTCTCTAGCTTAACTTATCATAAGAGTACAGTATATAATACATATAACATACAAAATATGTGTTAACCACTGTTTATGTTATTGGCAAGGCTTCCAGTCAACAGTAGGCTATAACTACTTAACAGTAGTTGAGTTTTAGGGAATCAAAACGTATAGGGTGATTTTCAACTGCAGGGATTGGCACTGTAATTCCCACATTTTCCAAGGATCAACTGTATTTCCTAACTGCCACTCTACCGATTTATTGCGAGAGGCTGCTTATTCCTTTCCAGAGCTCCCCGCATATCCCTTTTCTAACAGTTCTTTCACTTGTAGTTATTTTTTCATCATCTGCCTTTCCCATGAACTGTAAATCCATGAGGTCAGTAACTGAATCTCCGGTGTTTATCTCAGTGTCTGCCATGTAGTAGGTTCTCAATAAACATTTGTTGAATGAGCTAATGCATTCTTTTTTTTTTCAATATATGAAATTTATTGTCAAATTGGTTTCCATACAACACCCAGTGCTCATCCCAAAAGGTGCCCTCCTCAATACCCATCACCCACCCTCCCCTCCCTCCCACCCCACATCAACCCTCAGTTTGTTCTCAGTTTTTAACAGTCTCCTATGCTTTGGCTCTCTCCCACTCTAACCTCTTTTTTTTTTTTTCTTCACCTCCCCCATGGGTTTCTGTTAAGTTTCACAGGATCCACATAAGAGTGAAACCATATGGTATCTGTCTTTCTCTGTATGGCTTTTTTCACTTAGCATCACACTCTCCAGTTCCATCCACGTTGCTACAAAAGGCCATATTTCATTCTTTCTCATTGCCACGTAGTATTCCATTGTGTATATAAACCACAATTTCTTTATCCATTCATCAGTTGATGGACATTTAGGCTCTTTCCATAATTTGGCTATTGTTGAGAGTGCTGCTACAAACATTGGGGTACAAGTGCCCCTATGCATCAGCACTCCTGTATCCCTTGGATAAATTCCTAGCAGTGCTATTGCTGGGTCATAGGGTAGGTCTATTTTTAATTTTCTGAGGGACCTCCACACTGCTTTCCAGAGCGGCTGAACCAGTTTGCATTCCCACCAACAGTGCAAGAGGGTTCCCGTTTCTCCACATCCTCTCCAGCATCTATAGTCTCCTGATATGTTCATTTTGGCCACTCTGACTGGCGTGAGGTGATATCTGAGTGCGGTTTTGATTTGTATTTCCCTGATAAGGAGCGACGTTGAACATCTTTTCATGTGCCTGTTGGCCATCCGGATGTCTTCTTTAGAGAAGTGTCTATTCATGTTTTCTGCCCATTTCTTCACTGGGTTATTTGTTTTTCGGGTAGGGAGTTTGGTGAGCTCTTTATAGATTTTGGATACTAGCCCTTGGTCTGATATGTCATTTGCAAATATCTTTTCCCATTCCGTTGGTTGCCTTTTAGTTTTGTTGGTTGTTTCCTTTGCTGTGCAGAAGCTTTTTATCTTCATAAGGTCCCAGTAATTCACTTTTGCTTTTAATTCCCTTGCCTTTGGGGATGTGCCGAGTAAGAGATTGCTACGGCTGAGGTCAGAGAGGTCTTTTCCTGCTTTCTCCTCTAAGGTTTTGATGGTTTCCTGTCTCACATTCAGGTCCTTTATCCATTTTGAGTTTATTTTTGTGAATGGTGTGAGAAAGTGGTCTAGTTTCAACCTTCTGCATGTTGCTGTCCAGTTCTCCCAGCACCATTTGTTAAAGAGACTGTCTTTTTTCCATTGGATGTTCTTTCCTGCTTTGTCAAAGATGAGTTGGCCATACGTTTGTGGGTCTAGTTCTGGTGTTTCTATTCTATTCCATTGGTCTATGTGTCTGTTTTTGTGCCAATACCATGCTGTCTTGATGATGACAGCTTTGTAGTAGAGGCTAAAGTCTGGGATTGTGATGCCTCCTGCTTTGGTCTTCTTCTTCAAAATTACTTTGGCTATTTGGGGCCTTTTGTGGTTCCATATGAATTTTAGGATGGCTTGTTCTAGTTTCGAGAAGAATGCTGGTGCAATTTTGATTGGGATTGCATTGAATGTGTAGATTGCTTTGGGTAGTATTGACATTTTGACAATATTTATTCTTGCAATCCATGAGCAGGGAATGTCTTTCCATTTCTTTATATCTTCTTCAATTACCTTCATAAGCTTTCTATAGTTTTCAGCATACAGATCTTTTACATCTTTGGTTAGGTGTATTCCTAGGTATTTTATGATTCTTGGTGCAATTGTGAATAGGATCAGTTCCTTTATTTGTCTTTCTGTTGCTTCATTGTTAGTGTATAAGAATGCAACTGATTTCTGTACATTAATTTTGTATCCTGCAACTTTGCTGAACTCATGTATCAGTTCTAGCAGACTTTTGCTGGAGTCTATCAGATTTTCCATGTATAATATCATGTCATCTGCAAAAAGCAAAAGCTTGGCTTCATCTTTGCCAATTTTGATGCCTTTGATTTCCTTTTGTTGTCTGATTGCTGATGCTAGAACTTCCAACACTATATTAAACAACAGCGGTGAGAGTGGGCATCCCTGTCGTGTTCCTGATCTCAGGGAAAAGCTCTCAGTTTTTCCCCATTGAGGATGATGTTAGCTGTGGGCTTTTCATAAATGGCTTTTATGATCTTTAAGTATGTTCCTTCTATCCCGACTTTCTCAAGGGTGCTGGATTTTGTCAAAGGCCTTTTCTGCATCGATTGACAGGATCATATGGTTCTTCTCTTTTTTTTTATTAATGTGATGTATCACATTGATTGATTTGCAAATGTTGAACCAGCCCTGCATCCCAGGAATGAATCCCATTTGATCATGGTGAATAATTCTTTTTATATGCTGTTGAATTTGATTTGCTAGTATCTTGTTGAGAATTTTTGCATCCATATTCATCAGGGATATTGGCCTGTAGTTCTCTTTTTTACTGGGTCTCTGTCTGGTTTAGGAATCAAAGTAATGCTGGCTTCATAGAATGAGTCTGGAAGTTTTCCTTCCCTTTCTATTTCTTGGAATAGCTTGAGAAGGATAGGCATTATCTCTGTTTTAAATGTCTGGTAGAACTCCCCTGGGAAGCCATCTGGTCCTGGACTCTTATTTGTTGGGAGATTTTTGATAACCAATTCAATTTCTTCGCTGGTTATGAGTCTGTTCAAGCTTTCTATTTCCTCCTGATTGAGTTTTGGAAGAGTGTGGGTGTTTAGGAATTTGTCCATTTCTTCCAGGTTGTCCAATTTGTTGGAGTATAATTTTTCATAGTATTCCCTGATAATTGTTTGTATCTCTGAGGGATTGGTTGTAATAATCCCATTTTAATTCATGATTTTATCTATTTGGGTCATCTCCCTTTTCTTTTTGAGAAGCCTGGCTAGAGGTTTGTCAATTTTGTTTATTTTTTCAAAAAACCAACTCTTGGTTTCGTTGATCTGCTCTACAGTTTTTTTAGATTCTATATTGTTTATTTCTACTCTGATCTTTATTATTTCTCTGTTTCTGCTGGGTTTAGGCTGCCTTTGCTGTTCTGCTTCTAGTTCCTTTAGGTGTGCTGTTAGATTTTGTATTTGGGATTTTTCTTGTTTCTTGAGATAGGCCTGGATTGCAATGTATTTTCCTCTCAGGACTGCCTTCACTGCGTCCCAAAGCGTTTAGATTGTTGTATTTTCATTTTCGTTTGTTTCCATATATTTTTTAATTTCTTCTCTAATTGCCTGGTTGACCCACTCATTCTTTAGTAAGGTGTTCTTTAACCTCCATGCTTTTGGAGGTTTTCCAGACTTTTTCCTGTGGTTGATTTCAAGCTTCATAGCATTGTGGTCTGAAAGTATGCATGGTATAATTTCAATTCTTGTGAACTTATGAAGGGCTGTTTTGTGACCCAGTATATGATCTATCTTGGAGAATGTTCCATGTGCACTCGAGAAGAAAGTATATTCTGTTGCTTTGGGATGCAGAGTTCTAAATATATCTGTCAAGTCCATCTGATCCAATGTAGCATTCAGGGCCCTTGTTTCTTTATTGACCGTGTGTCTAGATGATCTATCCATTTCTGTAAGTGGGGTGTTAAAGTCCGCTGCAATTACCACATTCTTATCAATAAGGTTGCTTATGTTTATGAGTAATTGTTTTATATATTTGGGGGCTCCGGTATTCGGCGCATAGACATTTATAATTGTTAGCTCTTCCTGATGGATAGACCCTGTAATTATTTTATAATGCCCTTCTTCATCTCTTGTTACAGCCTTTAATTTAAAGTCTAGTTTGTCTGATATAAGTATGGCTACTCCAGCTTTCTTTTGGCTTCCAGTAGCATGATAAATAGTTCTCCATCCCCTCACTCTCAATCTAAAGGTGTCCTCAGGTCTAAAATGAGTCTCTTGTAGACAGCAAATAGATGGGTCTTGTTTTTTTATCCACTCTGATACCCTATGTCTTTTGGTTGGCGCATTTAATCCATTTACATTCAGTGTTATTATAGAAAGATACGGGTTTAGAGTCATTGTGATGTCTGTATGTTTTATGCTTGTAGTGATGTCTCTGGTACTTTGTCTCCCAGGATCCCCCTTAGGATCTCTTGTAGGGCTGGTTTAGTGGTGACAAATTCCTTCAGTTTTTGTTTGTTTGGGAAGACCTTTATCTCTCCTTCTATTCTAAATGACAGACTTGCTGGATAAAGGATTCTCGGCTGCATATTTTTTCTGTTTAGCACACTGAAGATATCATGCCAATCCTTTCTGGCCTGCCAAGTTTCAAAAGAGAGATCAGTCACGAGTCTTATAGGTCTCCCTTTATATGTGAGGGCACGTTTATCCCTTGCTGCTTTCAGAATTTTCTCTTTATCCTTGTATTTTGCCAGTTTCACTATGATATGTCGTGCAGAAGATCGATCCAAGTTACGTCTGAAGGGAGTTCTCTGTGCCTCTTGGATTTCAATGCCTTTTTCCTTCCCCAGTTCAGGGAAGTTCTCAGCTATAATTTCTTCAAGTACCCCTTCAGCACCTTTCCCTCTCTCTTCCTCCTCTGGGATACCAAGTATGCGTATATTATTTCTTTTTAGTGTATCACTTAGTTCTCTAATTTTCCCCTCATACTCCTGGATTTTTTTTATCTCTCTTTCTCTCAGCTTCCTCTTTTTCCATAACTTTATCTTCTAGTTCACCTATTCTCTCCTCTGCCTCTTAAATCCGAGCCGTCGTGGTTTCCATTTTGTTTTGCATTTCGTTTAAAGCGTTTTTCAGGTCCTCGTGACTGTTCCTTAGTCCCTTGATCTCTGTAGCAAGAGATTCTCTGCTGTCCTCTATACTGTTTTCAAGCCCAGCGATTAATTTTATGACTATTATTCTAAATTCACTTTCTGTTTTATTATTTAAATCCTTTTTGATCAGTTCATTGGCTGTTGTTATTTCCTGGAGATTCTTCTGAGGGGAATTCTTCCGTTTGGTCATTTTGGATAGTCCCTGGAGTGGTGAGGACCTGCAGGGCACTTCCCCTGTGCTGTGGTGTATAACTGGAGTTGGTGGGCGGGGCCGCAGTCCGACATGATGTCTGCCCCCAGCCCGCCGCTGGGGCCACAGTCAGACTGGTGTGTGCCTTCTCTTCCCCTCTCCTAGGGGCGGGATTCACTGTGGGGTGGCGTGTCCCGTGTGGGCTACTTGCACACTGCCAGGCTTGTGTTGCTGGGGATCTGGCGTATTAGCTGGGGTGGGTAGGCAAGGTGCACGGGGGCAGGAGGGGCAGGCTTAGCTCGCTTCTCCTTAGGTGATCCACTTCAGGAGGGGCCCTGTGGCAGCGGGAGGGAGTCAGATCCGCTGCCGGAGGTTTGGCTTCACAGAAGCACAGAGTTGGGTGTTGGCACGGAGCGAGCAAGTTCCCTGGCAGGAACTGGTTCCCTTTGGGATTTTGGCTGGGGGATGGGTGAGGGAGATGGTGCTGGCGAGGGCCTTTGTTCCCCGCAAAGCTGAGCTCTGTAGTCCGGGGGCTCAGCAACTCTCCCTCCCTTTGTCCTCCAGCCTTCCCGCTTTCCGAGCAGAGCTGTTAACTTATGACCTCCCAGACGCTAAGTCGCGCTTGCTGTCCGAACACACTCTGTCCGGCCCCTCCGCTTTTGCCAGCCAGACTCGGGGGCTCTGCTTGGCCTGCATGCTGCCCCTCCGCCCCGGCTCCCTCCCGCCAGTCCGTGGAGCGCGCACCGCCTCGCCGCCCTTTCTACCCTCTTCCGTGGGCCTCTTATCTGCTCTTGGCTCCGGAGACTCCGTTCTGCTAGTCTTCTGGCAGTTTTCTGGGTTATTTAGGCAGGTGTAGGTGGAATCTAAGTGATCAGCAGGATGCGCGGTGAGCCCAGTGTCCTCCTAAGCCACCATCTTCCAACCTCCGCCTGCATTCTTAAACTTATATTCACATTTCTAAGTTTAATCAACTTAACTTGATTAAATGTAGAAGCCTGTGCTTTCTAGCACCTCCTGCCTTCTGGAAAGCATTATCTTCAAGCATACAGAATAATTGCATCTTCTGATTAAAATTATGTTGGGTAGACTTACTTCACATATGTATAACTACCTTCAGGGTAAATCTTTACATATCAAGTGGAAGGTAAGGATATGGATAACCCTAGGTCAATCTGGCTTTTTTTTAACCAGAATCACCTAATGCAAATGACAATTCAATCCATTTACTCAAATATTTATTGAGCTACTACTCAATAAATAGGACCTGTATCAGGTCCTATAGGTTGAATACTGTATGAGTTTCAGAGCGCTACTATAGCAGATGACACACACAACAGAAATTTATTCTCTCATAGTTATGGAGGCCAAAAGCATACTCTCTCCTAAGGCTCTAGGAGAGAATCCTTCCTTGCCTGTTCTAGGTCTGGTGGCTCCAGGTATTCCTTGGCATGTGGCTATATAACTCTAATCTCTGCCTCTGTCTTCACATGGACTTCTCTACTTTGTGTTCTATTTTGTCTCTTATAAGGACACTTGTCATTGGATTTGGGCCCACCCAGCTAATACAGGATGAGTAGTAAGTTAAGGAACTTACTTGTACTTGCAAATACTTTTTTTTTGTAGGGGCAGGGAGAGGGTGGAGGGGATGTCATCATTCAAATTACTACAGATACTATAGTGAGTAAAGCCCCTCCCCTCATAGAATTCGTAGTCTAATTGAAAAGACAGGTTACAAAAAAAGTGATTTCAGTAAAGCATGATAGAAATGTATTGGTAGAAGTAGTCCAAGAGCTATGGGAACAGAAGTCTGGGGTCCTAATTAAATCTAAACAAGCATAAAAAGCTTCCCAAATGATGTGATGTTCACATAGGAGGATTAAATAGGAATTGGCCATGAAAGAAAGTTTGACACATTTTAAGGAACTGGAATGAATTCAACATAGAGAGCGATAAGAGATTAATCTGGAGATATACATTTAGAGTCATTTGTAGAGAGCCATGTGAGCAAAGTTAAAGACTATAGACTTCATCCTGAGATAGAGTCAGCTCTGTGATTAGCCAACACTGATATAATAAAGCAGAAATTATCCCTGTCAGGACCAAGAGGAGCAACACAGGTCCTGAGTGTTCCTCTTACTCCCATATGGCAAATCTTGCTCTTCCCAATATTTGTAGCTTTTATGGATAACATAGTACCATAGTAAAATAGCTTTGAAAGATTGTGGAAAAAAAACATTTAATTCAAAATTCTCATTTTACAGACATGAAGCCAAGGTCAGGCGAGGCTAATGATTTTTCTAGGACCCACAAAAGAGCTGGATCTAGCCATTTGTTCTATTAGCAAAAATGGTAGTGTAAAATACTGGCAATAGCATGGGCCTGGAGCCTGACAAATCGGGATTGGATTGCTAGCTTTCCTGTGTACAAGAAGTGTGACCTCAGCAAGTAATATAACCACCTATACTAGGAATAATAGTAGTACCTACCTATTAAGACTATTGTGCAGATAAATTTGATAATGAATTTGAAGCACTAAACATAGTGCTAGAAGATAATTTAGTATGAAATAGATAGTGACTGTTGTTGATGATGGTATTTCTAATGTTTTCATAATCATCCCAGCCCTATAATCCATGGCACTTTACTCCCAGTATATAACGGTGCATGACATCATACACTCTTATTTCAAATAACTTATATATTTATATACAGTTGAACCTTAAACAATGCAAGGGTTAGGGATACCAATAACCCCCTTGCCCCATCCAGTCCCAAGTCTACACGTAACTTTCGACTCCCCAAAACTCAACTTCTAATAGCCTACTGTTGACTAGAAGCCTTACCAATAACAAAAACAATTAACACATATTTGTATGTTATAGGTATTATATACTATATTGTTACAGTAAAGTAAGCTAGAGAAAAGAAAATGTTAAGAAAATCATAATAGAAGATACACTCACAGTATTATACTGTATTTATCAAAAACATTTACGTGTAAGTGGAGCCATGCAGTTAAAACTTGAGTGTTCAAGGGTCAACTGTATGCCAATCTCCAAAGAAGAGTGTTTAGGATTTCTAGCACAGAAGTTTAAGAAACAATTATACAGGCATATGCATTCTTCAAAGTGACACAACCGCCTATTCTGATATTCTATTAAAATTTGAATTGAAGCAAAGTTCATAAATATATAATCGTAAGTGTGAAAATGAAGGTATATTAGTAAAAATAGCAGTTTGCTAAGCGATTGTTTAAGGTAAACAACACAGTGTTCTATAACAAAGTAATCTGAGTCTCAGAAGGTCCAATTACATAATCTTCCCTGTCTGAACTTTGAATATACGGTCTCAGTAAATTACTTGCTACCTGGCTACTGTGAAAGTACAGTCTCCAGATTTAAAACTCTTGAACTATATTATATATTTTACAAATACAGCAGTTGCTAAGTAAATGTTTTCTTTTTAAATGCCATCTTCTGTATCTTCAAAAATTAATGTTATTTTATGTTTCCTGTAACATCTATCCCTTATAATTTGTTATTCAATAATCTTCATGTGAAATGTGACATTTTAGAGCACTCATTAATTCCTGCAGTATCAGTGTTATTTTGAAGATTAGGAAATTCAGTGAGGACCTAATAAAAAATCTTCAGCACATTATTTATTGGATAAGATGCAACCCTTTACCTTGTTTCTGCACAGATTATCAGCTGAAAGAAAGAGATGCCTGAAAATATCTTAATTAAATCATAGTGAATAAAATCTAATTCCAAGGTTTAATAAATTTCTTACTGAAAACTGAACATAAATGACAATTGTTTTTATTTACATTTAGGTTTCTTAAAAAGCCTCTTAAATGTTGTGACTGGTTTCTTACTTAACAATAGCTTTTAATGCTCAAAAATTCCCTAGTAGATATGTCATTTTTATGAGGAAGCTATTACTCTGGATATAAATTTGCACATAGTGTATATTGCCTACTTGATTCCCAGAAGAAGAACTATTTCTGTGAAAGTCTTAAAGTACTCAAGTTTAATGAATTATTATGGTAGAGAATTAAATGGTTTTTTTTTCAGTTATATTCCTTTTTTCAAGTTTATTTATGTGTTTTGAGAGAGAATGAAAACATGTGCAGGGGAGAAGCAGAGAGAAGGAGAAAGAGAGAATCCCAAGCAGGCTCTGCGCTGACAGGGCAGTAAAACTCACGAACCGTGAGATCATGACCTGAGCCAAAACCAAGAGTCAGAGGTTTGGGGCGCCTTGGTGGCTAAGTTGGTCAAGCATCTGACTTCGGCTAAAGTCATGATCTCACGGTCCATGAGTTCAAGACCCATGCAGGGCTCTGTGCTGACACCTCAGAGCCTGGAGGCTGCTTCAGATTCTGTGTCCCCACCTCTCTCCAGCCCTCCCCCACTCAAGCCCTGTCTCGCTCTGTCTCTCAAAAATAAATAAATGTTAAAAAAAATTACAAAAAAGAAAGCGTTGGAGGCTTAACAGCTGAGCCACCCAGATGCCCCATGTTTTTCAGTTATATTATTTGATACAATTTTCTACATATAAATTATTTGATTAATAGATTTTTATAGTAATAAAAATAAAGCTTTATTCAAGTGAAAGGATATTAAAGGGACTGTTTGATTCAATATTTTAGAGTATTGCCAAATAACTGAATTATTACTTAAAGTTATAGCATAGGAAGGGGAAATGAAACATAAAACTTAACCTTGAATTCTGGAGATGGTCATGTGTGAAGTCAGGCAAGTTCTTTACCTTCTGTGGGCTTCAGTTTTTTACTTCTATTATGAAGCAATTGTTCATATCCCATTCAATAAAAAGTATTTCTTATTAAAACTTCAATAATACAGGGGTGCCTGGGTGGCTCAGTTGGTTGAGCGTCCAACTCTTGATTTCAGCTCAGGTCATGATCCTAGGGTCATAGGATTGAGTCCTGCTTGGGATTCTCTCTCTCTTTCCCATGCCCTTCTCCTGCTCATGCCCTTCTCTCTCTAAAATAAAAAAAAATTGTGCTTGCTTCGGCAGCACATATACTAAAATTTTTTAAAAAATTAAAAAATTAAAAAACTTCAGTAATACATAGAATGAGAAGTGCTAATGAATTAATTGAAGTAATGTATTTTAGAAGGTTGCCTAAGCAGTAGTAAAACATGCATCCCATGTAATTTTTATAGGTTTGTCAATGAAAGAAATATGTTGTTACCATATGTTATCTAGTTTTTTCTTCAAAAAAGGAAGCTTTCAAATGTCATTTTTAAAATTACTGCTAAACATCTAAGAACTTCCTATGTATATCCTTGTCCTATAACGTGTAAGTTCCTAACTTTAATGTTTGAATTAATCTCTATGAAATATAAAAAAGGTCATTCTTAAAACGAATTATGCAATAGTCTTTCCACTTTGTTGAAAGAGACATCAAAACAGTGCATAAAGCCTGGTCTCTTGATTCAAGTGTTTAAGGAAATAAATTAGCAATAATATAAACAAAATCCTTTAAGTCTATTTGCTGATTTAAATTTGCAACAAATACTTAATCTTAAAATGTGGGATACTAGGAATCCATCTACTTTTATTGGTACTTTTGTAAAAACAAAAACAGAAAAGGAAAGGAAAGAAAAGAAAAAAAGAAAAAAGAAAAGGGCTATGTTGTGGGTTATGACCTCCATCTTCAGCCCTTATTTTGGTTTGTGTGCTAAATAAAGGCAAATATGGTGGACATTTTTGGCATCCATCACCATATTTTCAAGCATATACCAACTTGTAAAATAATTTTCTTAGTGAAATGTCACCCAGGGAAATTTTAATATTGTATTTGTGTTTCAGCTTCTGACATGGCGGCTGAACAGGGACAGATTCTCGTGATAGCCACCGCAGCTGTTGGGGGATTTACTCTCCTCGTCATTCTTACTTTGTTCTTCTTAATCACTGGGAGGTAACGGAAGCATACCAGATTATTTCCAAGATTTGTGAATAACCATTCTCTTATAATACTGTGTATTCATATGCTTTCAAATGTAGCAAACTATGAGAGAAAAAGGGATCAGGGCAGGCTGCTCTGACTGAAGTTTATATGATAACAGAACCACCATGTCCAATTCTCTGTATCAATAGGCTTCGAAATATGTAAGCAACTAAAGACGTGATAGAAACACTTTGAAAGCTATGAAAGATAAATTCTTACTCGATAAGTTTTTCCTTTACCACGTTCAAATTACACCATGAAAGAGATCTTTCCTGGAGAAAAAAAAAAATCATTCAACAGAGAATTTATATAAAAGTTTTCTATAAATTTAGTGTTATAGAATGTGTTCTATTTATTCATTAAATGTTGAATGGATCTATATTAGAATTACATTAATTGGTTTTATAAATCCGGTATTTCTCCACTTGAAGGTAATAGGGGTGGAAATTTAAAGCAACAATAAATTGAACAGAGCAAAAGACCTAGATCTGAATCCTGACTAGCTGGTCAAAGTGCTTCGGGTATCTAAATCTTATATTTGCATTTTTGCACACATTTGATATAACAATGAATTAAAACCATTTATTGATTTTTAGATATATTAGATTGTTACCATGAGCCAGGTACTGACTGACTATACAGAGATGTGAGTAAAGGTAGTATGTATGAAATCATATAAAAGATTTTTTCTGTAACCCTTGTTATATAAGCCTTGTTATTAGGCCCAGACTTTTGTTAGAAACTGTGAATATATTCAGATCATATTTTTATCCCTACTAAGGAAAAAATAATTCTTTCTTGATTATCAATAGGGGCACAAAAGAATATCTCATGAATTTTCCTGATAATATGAAAAACACACATACTGCAAAGAAAACAATGTCATGATTTAAAAGTGCAATAAGAATACCAGCCAAAAAGTATGCATCTATGATGACACCAGCTAAAGTACACCGTCTCAACTGGAAAGTGTCGATATTTGATAATGAGCAGAAATAACAAATAGCTACTTTCAGGGGCAATAGTTTAGTGAATAAACAATAAAACACCTTTTTTTATTTATTTAAAAACTCTACTTACATACCAATATTTTATTAAAATTCACTTTTAAATTATAGAGGATATGCATGCATGGAAAATTATTATCTACAGTTTTAGAGCAGGGTAAAGGTATAGATCAATAAGTTCACAAATGTTTAGAAGTTTGGGTCCCTGCCTGACTGTAACTGCTAGCTATTGAAGGTGTCAGATCTAGGTATAACAAACCCACTTTGATAAAACTTACCAAGGAATAAAGAAACACATGAATATTTTAATATGGTTGAGTTGAAATGGTGACTTCTTTATGAAATTAATTGTAAAATGGACACATGTACCCCACGTTTACTTAAAATTTTTTATGTATAAATAGACATAGTATTGCTCTTGTAATAAATAGAGAGTGTCTCAGAGTCCCCTGTTTGGGGAAGCTGATTAACTGATAGAAGAGTGATAGCTATAGTAATAAGAAAAAAAAATTTGAAAGAATGCAGGAACACTGATAAATTAATCCTAATAAAAAGTGCTAGTTTGGGCATGCCATGGTGTCACCATCATATACTATTGCCCAGCACTCTCCTGTTTCTGTCTCTCTTTATACCTCAGGCTAACCTCTGGCAGGTCCTTGCCATCATTACAGCTTTGGTACAACCATCTTTTACAGTGGGCAGAAAATAAATGTTGGAGTCTCTAAACCAACTAACCATCAGGTTGAAAACAAAATATGCAGTATGATATCCTTCAAATACCAAACGTGATCTACAAAATCCTTAATCACTAGCAGGGGAGAACTGGTTATAAAAACCAACAAACAAGCAAAACCCTATGTATCCTAGTGGAGGTCTAAGCTTGTTTGAAAAACAAACAAAAAAATGTTAGAGTTTTTATGATCGTACCTACGACTCTCTTGCAAGAAGAAGGATTAGAATACAATTTTGGTACATATAAAGTCACAATGACAATTTAATTAGGTAAAAAAAAGAAAACATGCCAACACTTTATGTGTTGCTATGTGTTTAACAAACCTTATTAGAAAAATGTTAAGTGGAAGAAATAACTACTGTGTTTTCATTGCCATTTATAACCTAAGTGCTGCTCATGCATTGTGAGTTTGGGGGCATTGATACCTTGATAATATTCTATTTATCATGGAGTTGCACATAATTTAAAGGCACTCAGTTTGGGGCCCAGAAAGATTATTCAGTTGTTAAAGTATGATGGGGACCTATAAGGTGATTCTAACTCCAAAGTCACAAATTATGTCAACTAGACTGTGATAATTTATATATGATGGTTAATTTCATTCAAAAATATTATTTTTTTCTTATTTGAAAGTACTCTTGAAGAACTGTGGGGTACTTTCTCATGTATGATTTTATTTAAACAGCAGGGCCTCTTTTATCCTCAATTTTTTGAAAAAAAAAAAAAAGCCTCTAACTTTATAATGGAAATTGATTTAAATGATGTTTCATTTAATAGTGAGTCGATATATGGCACAATCAGATGTAACTTTTAAGTTACAGTTATGTGTATTTGTAGAATATGAGTTAAGGCTTTATTTCCTCTTTGAGTATTTCAGCAGTGATTTAAATGGCACACATACACATGTGGAAAAGCATTTCATTAAAATATCAGAAATTATTGCCTCAACACATGAATATGGGAAGCTTTAACGAAGATATTACAGGCATTGTAGGCTAAATCAATTTGGCCTAATAAACTTGAGAGATGGGCTCAAAAGTTATCTTTATTTTTGATTTCTGAAGCAGAATTATCTTTAAAAGATAATTTAATGGTAAAGAAAAATTTGTACTAAATTATTTTCAGCTTTTACTTCCATGTTTTCCAATTTATATCACATTAGAAAGTAATATTCTACAAACTGGGGAAGACTACTTCAGTTCCATAAGATTAAAAAAATTCATTTTTTAAACCAATAATATACTTTAAGCACATAATAGAGGAGTATTCATTGGAAATTATTCTATAAAAACTGTAAGACATTTCTGAATAAATACTCAACTTGCCTTAGGGTTTGAAGATAAAATCACATTGAAAGATTGGATGATATACCACAGATGTAGTCTGTTTAACCATTTGGAATTAGAAGTTTGATGAATTGTCAAATCACATGGATGCTGGAGAATTTATTCATGTTGCAGAAGTCATGCGAGATAAGCATCTTCTCTTTCTCAGAGCACAATTATCCCAAGAGAGAACAGAACATACCTTTACAAAATTCTGACATAAAAAGAAAGCATGTTCTTTAGCAATGAAACTAGAAAACAGTTGTCTAAATTTCTGAGATTCTGACTCAAAAACATTTTCTCATTTTGACTTTTAATGCTTTCTACCAGCTCCAGCTATTAGAAGTTCTATAAGGAAGCATGTGATGGTTATTGCTGATTATAGAATATTCTCTAAGATTCCTATCATTCAAACCAATCAATCCAGTGAGAGTATTTTATTCTTATCTGGGATTAATTCTGATCTATACAAAAAAAAAAAAAAGAAACTTGTGATATAAAGATATTCTTAAACATGGCCTTTGTGATAAGAACTTGGCCTACTGGTGATAGGTAATTTAGTTGGTTTTGGTTCTCATCCAGCATAATTCTAAAACTAAGATTCTGCTTACCCTTTTCAAAGGTGCCAATGGTACATCAAAGCTAAAATGAAGTCAGAAGAGAAGAGGAGAAACCACTTACAGCAGAATGGGCATTGTAAGTAGTACAGTGACCCTTCCATTATTTTACATTGCTCTAGCCCTCAAGAGTTCATTTTAAACTTGTATCCACTGAGTTGAGAAAACCTGAAAAAATGTACTTCCAACCTTTCAGCATTAAGACTTTTCATCTGGATTCCAGGTTTGTTGGTGGAAATTGCACCTGCTTCTCATTAAATGATAGTACTTTTTTCCTAATTCTGCTTGCTGGAAAATACGAAGGCTGAATATGCTAAAAATACAAGATGACTGCTTATATCTAGTTATTTACCATTCACAATGACTCCTGAATGCAAGTTGGTTTAATTTAGTGGAGCATTAGCCATAGAAATATTAGGGAACTTTTATTCCTTCTTGTAGGGACTGTCATTTAAACATATAACAAATCAATTTACAATTCATTAACACTAAAAAAGAAAATCAGCTCTTTAACTTTTAGAATATGTATGAAATCCTTGAGCTGACTACAAGGTTATATTCATTTGTAGAATCTCTTCCCAAGCAAGCTATAATTACCACTATAGTTGGTTTGATAATTGCCACCCTCTCCTCCCCAACACCCACCTCCACCTCCACCTCCAAATGGCAAACTACTTTGTCAAGACGGTTTCTCTGTCGTGAGATGCTGAATTAACATCTCAGAAAGGGATGTTCTCTAATTAACCACAGTGTAGAAATAATGTGTGAGGCAAGCTGTTTAACTCTTTCAACTCATTTTTTTACTTCAGATTGAGCAAAAGGAGTAAGAGACTTTTCAATCTATATCACTTTCTGAAGGAGGCAGAAAGGATTTAAGTGAGGAAATTACAAACTAGAGGGACAGTTTAGGGCTATTTCTAAGGCTCACAGGATTTGTCAGTGGTCTGAGGACTATCTGTATTAGGAAGTTCCATGTTCACTCGCCAGAGTTCTGACTCAGAAGGTGCATGGTAGGGCCAAGACATACGCATTTTTAGCAAGGTGTCCCTGGCTGCTCTTTTCTTACAATACGTTTGAGGCTCACTGCACTGGCAGAGAAGGGAAAGCTAAGACAGCCACTGCCAGCCATGGGATGAGCTGGAAATGCTGCGAACAGATGCAGAAACCTGGACCCAAACACCTGGATAGATGACATATGCTGAGCAACCTTAAGACTCACTGCAGGGCATTTAGTACTGAAATGCAAAGGAAAAAGATGTTCCTGAGGTATTTTATTATCTGCTTTCCAACTAGCAGTTTTTGCATAAACTAAACCAGATGGGCCCAGCAAGAAGCAATGAAAATAACCTAAGACAGCCAAGGAAGTAAAAGAAAGATAACAAACCGAGTTTTAAGGAACCATGGGTAAGTTAAATAAGTAACCAGATAGTCGACATATATTGTGTTTACAAGAAAAAAGAAGGTGATGTTAACACCACATATCCAATTAGATATAACTAATCATCTAATAGTAGCCACTGGATTTGAGTTCATAGAGTATTCATTCTGAAACCACAACTCCCATTAAGTAAAAAAGTATCTGCAATATGAACCAGAGGTAAAGATTATCTGTTCTCTTTTCCTCCAATCTAAACTTTGGAAGTCACATAAAGCATAGTATTTCAGAATCATTGTCAGGCCTAAGTATACCTAGAATGCTTTGCTGATGATATTTGGGGAAGTACTAATATTTTCATTGTTGTTCATCTGGTAACAGAAGACAGTAGGCAAAAAGTAATGTAAGGGGGCAACAAGTGTAGAGGAACTCATGAAGCAAATTCTGCTGACAATGGACATTTCAGCACCTCCTCTAAACTCACTCCATTAGCTTTTATTTGTTTGCTTTTGAAATTTTCTTGCAAGAGCATGTTTCTAAGGAATCCTAGCCAACAAATAACTCGGGGTATTATGCAGCTTTCAAAATCTAAAGCAACAAAACCAAGTATCACCTATTCACTATGCCACGAATTTGCATTGATCTTTTAATCCCTACTAATTCATATTTAATAAAGGTTTGCTGTGTGATTATTGCCTGTAAAACCATACCTAAGGTATTTGGAAAGATACAAAGATGTATAAGAAATGATCTCCTGTCCTCCGGGAGCCAGAAATCCATTGGAAAACAGAAACCTACCAGCAAAATAGAGGAATATCTACACACAGTCTGTGATTTCTTCAGATACTGAAAGAAGTGGCAAATGAAAAAATAACCACACATTCAAGTTTTCCAGCCATCCCTGTTTGTCATCTGAGTGCAAAGTGTCCAGGAGGGACACCAACAGGCTTGCTCATTTTGGCAGAAAGGGTTTTGGGAGAAAGGCTTATGCCTTTTCCCCCCATGTCCTGAGCTAGATCAGTACAAAATGTATGGGTTGTTTGTGAATTAGTGAGCTGATTAGACATTTTACAGAAATATAATAAATATGTTTTCTGGAACCTGTCAGCTCACTCTCTATTAAACCACCAGGTCATTTTACATTAACAGGTAAATAAATTTTTGATTCCAAGTACTCAACTCTTTATTGGGGGGTGAGGAGGAGTGGGACAGAAAGAAAAGAGAATTGAAGTAACTAACAAGAATGACGACTTTAATATGTCAATCCTTGTTTTAAACATACACAAGATGTGTAATCACTAAAATACTTTTAAACTAAATCAATCTTTTTTGTTGTTGTTGGTTTGCAGTACGCTTCCCAGGAATTAAAACTTACATAGATCCAGATACATATGAAGACCCATCCCTAGCAGTTCATGAATTTGCAAAGGAGATTGATCCCTCAAGAATTCGCATTGAGAGAGTCATTGGGGCAGGTAAACATAAAATCTGTACTTTTGAAGATATGATTCCTTGATGGTTTTGTAGCTAGGTTATCAACATAATATTTTAAATCTTAGCAGTTTTAGTCTTGAAAAATTTCAAGAAAGGAGAAGTAAAATTATCTTCTATATGCTGTTACTTTTTTAAGTATGTAAGCACCTAAATTCATTTTCTAAGCAAACGTCATTTTTAACTCCTGTAGTCTTCTTTCAGTATGGAGGTAACTTACAATGAAACTAGGGTCATACAGGAATTCATTTTGAAGATGTAACTTCAGGAGTTTTTCATAAGTTGTTAAAGATTTACTGAGGCCCTCAAGGTACCTGGGTGGCTCAGTTGGTTGAACATTCGACTCTTGATTTCATCTCAGGTCGTGATCCCAGGGTCATGGGATTGAGCCCTGGTTGGGCTCCTTGCTGAACGTGGAGTCTGCTTAAGATACTTTCTCTCTCTTTCTCTCTCTGCCCCTCTCCCCAGCTTGTGCATTCTCTCTTTAAAAAAAATAAATTAAAAATAAAATAAAATAAATGATTTACTCAGGCCCCAACATCTATAGATATATAGTATAATTAGTGTTCATATTGATGACTGGCTCTGCAGGATCCAGAAGTGTTCTAAAAATCATTGAGGTTAAAATTAGCTTCAGTATAGTTTTATATCATTTCAATGCTAATTAGTGATTTTCCCTATGTAGAATGTTCAAACAGAACACTATTTTATTCAGCTCTCCTATATAAATACAAAACTATTGTGAATTAGTTCCCAAGACCTTATTCTGTTCATACTTATGACAGAGGCTAAGTTGGTATAACAAAGAGGCCTCAGCATATTTATTCTTCTTTCAAGTCCTTGACCTAAGGAACAGTCCATGTTAGCAGAGGAATGATCATTCAGGAGGTCTTGAAAGGACCCAAGTTCCTTGTACTGTTTGCTCTGCCTTTCCTTAGTGTGTCATCTTCCTCTGAATGGTCAAAGCTGGGACACCAATGCATCTGCCTTCCAACCTGTGAGAAAGAAAAGGAAAGAGTTCAGTCTTTTTTTTTTTTTTTTTTTTTTTTTTTTTTTTTTTTTTTTTTTTTTTGGCTTTGTCTGTAAGACAATAACACGGAACTTGTAAACATGTCTATTCACATCTCAATGGTCCAGTTCAATTACCTGGGCACAAAGAGAGTTTGGAAACATATTCTCTGACTGGACAGCCATGCAAACAGCTAAGAAGGGGAAGGAGAAAGTGTAAGTAGAGAAGGGAGACTGGATCCTGAACAGGGGTATTGGTCTCCTCTCGATGCTGGATACCTGTTATGTACTGTTTTGAGCAGTACATACAAAGCATGACCATTCCAGCCAGGTATCATGTCTTTGCAGAGGCCAAAGAAAGAAGCTGACCATCCCTTGTTTCTTTCCAAAGCCCTTCTCCACAAGAGGACCAGCTGCATAATCTGCAGAGACCAATGCAGAATGAAAATGTAGAGTCTCTTGTTAAAAAGTTACTAAGAATTTCAAGATAGTGACATCAGAGCATTAAACAAGTGACAGAGCCCTTCTAAACTCAGGACTCTGTATGACTAGTCACATTGAATGGACTCTGTTTCCCAGATACACAGTAATCTAGCACTATACAGGAATTCCAGAAACATTTGGAGAGAGTCCTTCATTATATCACTTCATTCGCTATGCACAATGGGTCATCTCATCTCCTACAAGGCTAGAGCTCCCTTTGAAAGCTGACACAAGGGGCCTATACACTTAATCCTAGTGCTCACAGCTGAAGAGTCTGTCTTATCAGAAAGATTAAGAACCTGGAATGAAACCAGATTCTCTATTCTCTTCTGCTGAACATAAAACACATCAAGGGGCATTGAAGGTATAATTGAAAGAGTGATTGCATTATAGTCATTTAGTTTGGGGATTCATTTACTTAACACAGCAGAGAAATAGAGAAGAGAGAAGGTTAAATAATTCCATTGCATGCTACTGTTGGCTTTCTTCCTCAAGTCCCCAAGAAAAAGTGGTATAGCCTTTTATACTGCAGTGTTCAGTCCTCATGTAGATACAGTAGAAGCATTTTCCATTGTAGTCCTTTGTGCATAAATTAAATGGCAGTGTCTGAAATCATAATGTTGAGAAATAATATCAAATATCTTAAATGATAACAAATAAGTATTTTTTTTAGTTTTTTAGATTTTATTCAACCAGAATATAAATTTTGTCCTAAAAAAAAAAAAAGTATGACACATTGCCAAAGCAGTGACTGTTAAAGAGACTACTTGAATATCATTCCCCCTATTCTATCTAACATCTAATAAGTTGTATTGGGATTCTTCTCATTTGGCAAAGAAAGAATATCTAAACCAGGTAGTCAATCCTATACACCAGTATTCCTTTTTATATTTATTCACCTTTGGTTACTTCAAGTTTCATACAATATACTGTCTTTTTATTGTTTGTCTTCAAAAAAATCATAAAAATAAAAATGCTTTATGTTACAAAGTTGTAACATATGTTATATTGTAACATAACTTTGCACTTTGCATTCCTGGCCAGTGCTACTTTGTAATTAACCTCATTATGTCACGTTCCTAAAACTCTATTTGGATGTGGAAAAAAGTAGTAATTCTGTGGACATTTGTCACAGAAGTAGTGTGAAAAAAACATTGTTTTGTCAAACTATGGAAGAATTGATAGAATTATGTAACATCTCTGACATAATTACACAATTGGTTACTTGCCCAACACTTTACTATAAAGCCTTTCCTTAGGTTGTCTCATATCCTTTATTTTTTCCCACCTATTTGATTGTTTCTTCTCAGACTCCTATTTTCTCATCATCTGTGTGCATTAGGTATTTCCGTTGGAGATGTAAATTAAATGACTTGAGGGGAGAGGTGTGTTGGAGTAGTGGTGATGGGAGAGAAGCAAGACATCAGGTCTTAATAATTGTCAGGGGAAAGGTATTTAGTTCTGACTGAAGCACTGAGAAAGCCATAGAGGGGATACTGAGATTCACCATTCATTGCTGAGGAGAAATCAACAAGACCTACATGTGTTTTGTTTTGTTTTTGTTTGTTTTTTTGTTTGTTTATAAAGAAATAGTTTAAAATGTTGTCCTGGGCACTTTCCAGGGTAGTGAAATGTTCCAAGTCTAGGCAGAGAAGAGCCTGCAGAGTGAAGCTATATGCAGGCAGCAGGTATATTTACTAGGCCTGGGAATTCTTGGGTTCCTTTAGATGAGTTAGATTGTAGATGAAAGAGAAAATAAAAGCTGAGGGTTGATAAAGTGTAAGCTGCCTATAAACTCATGCTTCAGATTCAGATCTGGTCTGAATAAGGTTGCGTGGTCCAGTTTGAAAAGTTCCCAAAGTTGACTCGAATTTGGAAGTTAAGTTGAAACAGGGCTGTGGAGTCAAACAAATTAGTCGAGTAGTGATTCTGCAGTTTAACAGTTGCATGATTTGGGCCAAATTCTGAGCTTCAATTCCCTCATCTATAAAATGGGCATACCTACCTGCTTTCTGAGGTTGTCGTCAGGTTTGAGATATATATGTATAAACACCTGGCCTTCAGCACAAGGAATGCAGCAAGCCATCTTAACCTGTCTCCTTTAGTGTATTTTATTGTTGAAGTCTTAACATAATAGCTAACTCCCTTGTGAAATTGAATGTTAACCTTTGGTAATAATAATGCTTACCCTAGCTTTTTTTTTTTTTTTTTTTTTTTTTTGCTACTTCCCTTTGGAGATTCTTCAATTCTGATAATGATGATGATTAACACATAGTTTTTATTGAGCACCTACTCAAGTTCAGACCCTGTGTTAAGTGCTTTTCATATATTTTCTTATAAAGTTGTCATAATAACCCCATGAGGAAGATATTATTATTCTCATTTATAGGTGAAGAATGAGGTTAAGAAACATTAAGTGGCCTGCTCAAGATTGTAAGATTAGGTCGTAGAAGACCTGGGGTTCACACCCAGCTATGACTGACTCCCAAGCTACATTTTTTTTTACAATTTAACTTTATTTTTTATTTTTTTATTTTTTAAAATTTACATCCAAATTAGTTAGTATATAGTGAAGCAATGATTTCAGGAGTAGATTCCTTAGTGCCCCTTACCCATTTAGACCATCCCCCCTCCCACAACCCCTCCAGCAACCCTCAGTTTGTTCTCCATATTTATGAGTCTCTTTTGTTTTGTCCCCTCCCTGTTTTTATATTATTTTTGTTTCCCTTCCCTTATGTTCATCTGTTTTGTCTCTTAAAGTCCTCATATGAGTGAAGTCACATGATTTTTGTCTTTCTCTGACTAATTTCACTTAGCATAATGCCCTCCAGTTCCTTCCACATAGTTGCAAATGGCAAGGTTTCATTCTTTTTGATTGCTGAGTAATACTCCATTGTATATATATACCACATTTTCTTTATCCATTTATCCATCCCTACCCAAGCTGCTATTCTTAACCACTGTGTTATATTGTATCTATGCTATTAGTTTACTCTTCAACTCAAAACACTGTGTCCATAAAAGGTATCAAAATGTGCTTTAAAAAGGAACCATCCCAATTTTAAAAAATCTTAAGTAGTTTAAAGATATTTAATATCTCATTGAAACAAAAATTTTAACTGAAAGACAATCAGGAAATCATTTTCATGAAAGAATATTGAATTTCTTATGCTGTATGGATATTTAGAGAATAAATGTATTTTGTGAAGAAAATAAATTACATATAAACCAAAGTCTGAAAGAACCAATTAGAGATATATACAATCTAGAAATAATTGTAATCCTTAAGATTTATTATTATTATTTTATCATTCATGAAAATGTTTGAGAATTTATAGATATGAAAGCTTATTTGTGTTCTTTTATGATTCCAAATACTACATTATTTTTGTATAAGAGCTCAAAAACTATACCCACCTGTTCTCATATAACAAAATATGAGGATAATGGATTAATATGAGAAATTTGAGAATATAAAAACTGAAAAAAATCCAGAAATTAGATAAATGTATTTCTGAGGCCAAAGAAGTTAATACTTCAAATAAATAAAGGTGTAGACCATTAAGCATTTTTCATAGGGTTGGGAAGGGACTTTTATGTGCAAGGCTGTTATTTGCTGCTGGCCAGTGAGTCCTATTAGAATTCTTTTCCTTGTGTTTTGCTCTAAAGAACAAATGTTATTTGGGGACGCTTGGGTGCCTTGAAGTGTCAGACTTCAGCTCAGGTCATGATCTCATGGTCTGTGGGTTTGAGTCCCATGTCCGGCTCCATGCTGACACCTTGGAGTGTGGAGTTTGCTTTGGATCCTGTGTCTCCCTTTCTTTCTGCTCCTTCCCCACTCATGCACTCTCTCTCTCTCTCTCTCTCTCTCTCTCTCTCTCTCTCTCCCTCTCCCTCTCTCTCAAAAATAAATAAATGTTATTATTATTTTTTTTAATAACAAATGTTATTCTAATGCCAGCATAATCAAATGCCATTTATTGCTTGGATTTACTTTTCTAAAATTTGCCTCCTCCTCCTTAAATAAAAGTATGTCTTTCCAGAATATTAAAAGCCCTAATTTAACTAATGATAAGATTATTCAGAATAAGTAATGCATCACTGAGCAATTGGCTTATCAATGTAATTCAAATGAGCTATCTCAGAGAAAAATTAGCAAATCTAAAGGTGCAGTAAATAGCATCTTTACTGTTTAAAAAAAAAAAAGAATGCTTTCCAGGTTTCTAATTGGGAGACACGTTACAGAGTCATTAAATACTTCTAAAATTGGTTGTTAAAAAATGAACCCCAAAATAGCTTCATTAAAATTTTTTTTTAATTTTTTTTTAACATTTATTTATTTTTGAGACAGAGAGAGACACAGCATGAACGGGGGAGGGGCAGAGAGAGAGGGAGACACAGAATCAGAAGCAGGCTCCAGGCTCTGAGCCATCAGCCCAGAGCCGGACGCGGGGCGCGAACTCGCGAACCGCGAGATCGTGACCAGAGCTGAAGTCGGACGCTCAACCGACTGAGCCACCCAGGCGCCCCAAAGCTGCATTAAAATTTTAAGAAAGAAAATGAGAAATGATATTACACATAACCCAAAACATTTCTTTATATGTTCCCTCAGAAATGTTTGTTAGATGGCTAATATCTACTTATACGAGGCGCTGTGTTTTTTTTTTTTTTCATAGTAAGTCACTATGCTTATCAAAAACATATGCAGTCAGCCTGTCTTCTATAACTTTTGTCCTGGGATTTTCAACTTTGTAATTATCCAAATATTATGTGACAAATCCTTAGAAAACTTATGCAATATCTAGGCTTAATACACACACACATGCATATACATATATATACATATATACAGTATATATACATACATACTTAAAATTCCTTATCTTTCACTGTAAATTTTATTTTTTTTAATGAGTTTTCTAGGACACTTTTTTTTTGGTATATCACTATTCTATTTAATAGTGGCAGCTTATCTTTGTTCATCAATACAGGCCTGAATTTCCATGAAAATGTGCATTTCCATTTAAATGAAGTGAGCAGCTCTGTTGCATAGGAGACTATCAAGAGCATCTATCTTCTTTGACTTTTTGCATCATAAAATGAAATACTGTGGCCAGAGGACTGTAAAACAGAAATTCCCAGGTCAAAAGAACCAGGTCAGATTAGGATAGAATCATTATTTTACACATATCTTGAGAGATAATGAGAAGACTGGTAAACTGAATTTTAATCATGGGCTGAAAAAGGTCATTGAAAGGCTTTTCCTTTTTCAGGACAGTCCTGAACCTAAACCATTAGAAGAAACACTTGGCTTGCAGAATATCTATAATTTTGAAACATTATTCCATTGAAAAAATCATCCTTGTGTCTGTAAGCCCATAGGGTACCCTCTCATATTTGACCTTCCCTCTTTCCCTAGTCTCAGTGGAAATGCATAATATCTCTCAGCCATTCATATTCTATTCCTTTATCTATACAAACTCATTATTGCCTCCACTATCAGCCTTCTTTTCTCTTGGCTTAGTCACCATTTTTTTTTCTCTTCCTAGAATAGTCCAGGAAGTTTTAACTGTTGGTTTCTCAGCAAGCATCTGCAGGTAAAAGAAAGTCAGAAGGACAACAAAGAGGACATAAAAAGTGAATGACAAACCAGTGATTTATTCAGTCTAATATTTGGTTCTGTTATTGCCATCTCCTTTGAGGTCATAGCTGTACTTGCTAATATGCAGGGCAAAATGCTCACTTCCGGTGCCACTGCTAATTCTCCTGCAAACCTCCAAATAACCCTTCTAGAATCTATTATTTTTTTAGTTATCTTAAAGGAACTCTCTTATCCCCTATATTATTTTTGTTCCTCTTCCACAGCTATATTGTATTTTGTTTGCAACATGACAAGAGGAGTGTGGGCAGTATTCCAGATGCAGTCTCACAATTCATTTTTTACAAGAAGAAACTTGTGTTTATGGCTTAGTTCCTCCATGATTGATTAGATGATCTTCTCAAATGTAAATTTTGTTCTTGTCCATCAATTTAAAGGATTTATGGTAGAGGTCAGATTAATTTTCTTTTCTATTCTTGAAACCCCTTTGCCCAACCAATTAGACTGAAAATAAGATCAACAGCAGATTCTGGCAAGACTTTTGTGCCTTTTACTCAAGAATTTCATAGCATTCTAAATCAAATGATGTAATGAAAGATGGGCTATATCCATTTTCCCTGGACATTATAGTATGAATAAAAAGGACAGACTGGAACCAGACAGACCCAGGCTTGAATCACAGTATTATTATTAATTTACTCTATGACCTTCAGCAATTTAGTGATTTCTCAGAAATTTGGTTTGCTTACCTATAAAATGGATTCTTCATAATAATAATAATAATAATAATAATAGCTATTATGTAGGATTAGTGTAAAATTTAGAGATAACACATACTGAGGCTCTGTCATACAGTAAACACTCAGTAAAAGGGCAGAAACATGACTATCAGATTCAAAATAGTTTTTATATTTAGTTGAAATGGCTAAGAAGAATGGCACTCTACACGTAATTCTCAAAATACATTTGATCTAAATACCTTCCCATACAGAATTTGATGATCAATGCCATAGTAACTAGAATGATATGTATGATTTTCAGAGTTAGTTGAAAATTAGTAGTTAAAAATGAAGTTTCATTTTTATCAGTACATTAAGAGCTATGTGTATATGAGCAAATTATTTCCTCTTTTTATTTTTTGAAACATTTTTTTTTTTATTTTAGAGGGAGAGCATGAACAGGGGAGAGAGAGAGAGAATCTTAATCAAGGTCCATGCTCAGGATGGAACCCAACATGGGGCTTGATCCCACGCATGACCTGAGCTGAAATCAAAACTCAAATGCTCAAACTGAGCCACCCAGGTGCCCCTGTTTTTCTTTCTTTTTTTTTAAATTATTTTTTTAATTTACATTCAAATTAGTTAGCATACAGTGCAAAAATGATTTCAGGGTAGATTTCTTAATACCCCTTACCCATTTACCCCATCTCCCCTTCCACATCCCCTACAGCAACCCTCAGTTTGTTCTCTATATATGAGTCTCTTATGTTTTTTCCCCTTCCCTGTTTTTATATTATTTTTGCTTTCCTTCCCTTATATATATATACACACACACACACACCCAACATCTTTAACCATTCCCCATCAATGGACATTTGGGCTCTTTCCATACTTTGGCCATTGCCGATAGTGCTGCTATAAACATTGGGGTGCTTGTGCCCCTTCAAAACAGTACACCTGTATCCCTTGGATAGATACCTAGTAGTACAATTGCTGAGTCGTAGGGTAGTCCTATTTTTAATTTTTTGAGGAAACTCCATACTGTTTTCCAGAGTGGCTGCACCAGCTTGCATTCCCAATGGCAGTGCAAAAGGGTTCCTTTCTCCACATCCTCGCCAACATCTATTGTTGCCTGATTTGTTAATGTTAGCTATTCTGACAGGTGTGAGATAGTATCTCATTGTGGTTTTGATTTGTATTTCCCTGGTGATGAGTGATGTTGAGCATTTTTTTCATGCGTCAGTTGGCCATCTGGGTGTCTTCTTTATCTGATATGTCATTTACAAATATCTTCTCCCATTCTGTCAGTTGCCTTTTAGTTTTGCTGATTATGACCTTTGCTGTGCAGAAGCTTTTTATTTTGATGAGGTCCCAATAGTTCATTTTTGCTTTTGTTTCCCTTGCCTCTGGGGATGTGTTGAGTAAGAAGTTGCTACAGCTGAGGTCAAACAGGTTTTTGTCTGCTTTGTCCTCTAGGATTTTGATGGCTTCCTGTCTTATGTTTAGGTCTTTCATCCATTTTTAGTTTATTTTTGTGTATGGTGTAAGAAAGTGATCCAGGTTCATTCTTTTATGTCGCTGTCCAGCTTTCCCAGCACCATTTGCTGAAGAGACTGTCTTTATTCCATTGGATATTCTTTCCTGCTTTGTCAAAGATTAGTTGGCTATATGTTTATGGGTCCATTTCTGGGTTCTCTATTCTGTTCCATTGATCTGAGTGTCTGTTTTTGTGCCAGTACCATACTGTCTTGATGATTACAGCTTTGTAATATAGCTTGAAGTCTGGGATTATGATGCCTCCAACTTTGGTTTTCTTTTTCAAGATTGCTTTGGCTATTCAGGGTCTTTTCTGGTTCCATACAGATTTTAGGATTGTTTGTTCTAGCTCTGTGAAGAATACTGGTGTTATTTTGATAAGGATTGCATTGAATATGTAGATTGCTTTGAGTTGTATTGACATTTTAACGATATTTGTTCTTCCAATCCAGGAGCATGGAATATTTTTCCATTTTTTTGTGTCTTCTTCAATTTCTTTCATAAGCTTTCTATAGTTTTCAGTATATGGATTTTTCACCTCTTTGGTTAGATTTATTCCTAGGTATTTTATGGTTTTTGGTGCAATTGTAAATGGGATAGATTCCCTGATTTCTCTTTCTGTTGGTTCATTATTGGTGTATAGGAATGCAACCAATTTCTGTGCATTGATTTTATATCCTGTGACTTTGCTGTATTCATGGATCAGTTCTAGCAGTTTTTTTGATATTATCTTTTGGGTTTTCCGCATAGAGTATCATGTCATCTGCGAAGAGTGAAAGTTTGACCTCCTCCTGGCCAATTTGGATGCCTTTTATTCCTTTGTTTTGTCTGATTGCTGAGGCTAAGACTTCCAATACTATGTTGGCTAACAGTGGTGAGAGTGGACACTCTGTCATATTTCTGACCTTAGGGGAAAAGCTTTCAGTTTTTCCCCATTGAGGATGGTATTAGTGGTAGGTCTTTCATATATGGCTTTTAAGATCTTGAGGTATGATCCTTCTGTCCCTACTTTCTTGAGGGATTTTATCAAGAAAGCATACTGTATTTTGTCAAATGCTTTCTCTGCAACTATTGAGAGGATCATGTGGTTCTTGTCCTTTCTTTCACTCATGTGATGTATTATATTGATTGTTTTGTGGATATCAAACCAGCCCTGCATCTCAGGTATAAATCCCACTTGGTCATGGTGAATAATTTTTTTAATGTATTGTTGGATCCATCCAACATTGGCTAATATCCTGTTGAGGATTTTTGCATCCATGTTCATCAGGGAAATTGGTCTATAGTTCTCCTTTTTAGTGGGGTCTCTGTCTGGTTTTGGAATCGAGGTAATGCTGGCTTCATAGAAAGAGTTTGGAAGTTTTCCTTCCATTTATATTTTTTGGAAGAGCTTCAAGAGAATAGGTGTTAACTCTTCCTTAAATGTTTGGTAGAATTCCCCTGGAAAACAATCTGGCCCTGGACTCTTGTTTTTTGGGATATTTTTAATTACTGATTCAATTTCTTTACTGGTTTTGAGTCTGTTCAAATTTTCTATTTCTTCCTGTTTCAGTTTTGGTAGTGTATATGTTTCTAGGAATTTGTCCATTTCTTCCCAATTGCCCATTTTATTGGCATATAATTGCTCATAATATTCTCATACTATTGTTTTTATTTCTGCTGTCTTGGTTGTGATCTCTCCTCTTTCATTCTTGATTTTATTTTTTGGGGTCCTTTCCTTTTTCTTTTGATCAAATTAGCTAGTGGTTTATCAATTTTGTTAATTCTTTCAAAGAACCAGCTTCTGGTTTCATTGATCTGTCTACTGTTTTGTTTTTTTTTTTTTTCTTGTTTGTTTGGTTGGTTGGTTGGTTGGTTTCAGTAGCATTAATTTCTGCTCTAATCTTTATTATTTCCTGTCTTCTGCTTGTTTGGAGTTTTATTTGCTCTTCTTTTTCTACCTCTTTAAGCTGTAAGTTAGGTTGTGTATCTGAGACCTTTCTTCCTTCTTTAGGAAGGTCCAAATTGCTATATACTTCCCTCTTATGACCACCTTTGATGCATCCCAGAGGTTTTGAGCTGTGGTGTTATCATTTTCATTGGCTTTAATATACTTTTTAATTTCCTCTTCTTGGTTAGCTCATTCATCCTTTAGAAGGATGGTTTTTAATCTCCAAGTATTTGTTTTTTTCCACATTTTTTTCTTGTGTAGATTTTGAGTTTCATGGTGTTGTGGTCTGAAAATATGCACAGTATGATCTCTATCTTTTTGTACTTGTTCAGGGCTGATTTGCGTCCCAGTATGTGATCTAATCTTGAGAATGTTCCATGTGCACTGGGAATGTGTATTCTGCTGCTTTAGGATGAAATGTTCTAAATGTATCTGTTAAGTACATCCAGTCCAGTGTGTCATTCAAAGCCATTGTTTCCTTTTTGATTTTCTGTCTAGATGATCTGTCCATTGCTGTGAGTGGGGTGTTGAAGTCCCCTACTATTATGGTATTATTATCAATGAGTTTCTTTGTTTGTGATTAATTGATTTATATATTTGGATCCTTTCACATTTGGAGCATAAATGTTTACAATTGTTAGATCTTCTTAGTGGATAGGCCCCTTAATTATGATATAATGCCCTTCTTCATCTCTTGTTACAGTCTTTATTTTAAAGTCTAGATTGTCTGATATAAGTGTGGCTACTCCCGCTTTCTTTTGTTGACAATTTGCATGATAGATGGTTCTTCATCCCCTTACTTTCAATCTGAAGGCGTCTTTGGTCTAAAGTGGGTCTCTTGTAAGCAGCGTATAGATGGATCTTGTTTTCTTATCCATTCTGTTACCCTATGTCTTTTGATTGGAGCATTTAGTCCATTGACATTTAGAGTGAGTACTGAAAGATATGAATTTATTGCCATTATGTTGCCTATAGAGTTGGAGTTTCTGGTGGTGTTCTCTGGTCCTTTCTAGTCTCTGTTGCTTTTGTTTTTCTTTGTTTGTTTTGTTTTGTTTTGTTTTTCTGTCTTTCCTCTCCTCAGAGTCCCCCTTAAAATTTCTTGCAGGGCTGGCTTAGTGGTCATGAACTCCTTTAATTTTTGTCTGTCTGGGAAAATTTTTATCTCTCCTATTTTGAATGACAGCCTTCCTGGATAAAGAATTCTTGCCTACATATTTTTCTGATTCAGCACATTGAAAATATCCTGCCACTCCTTTCTGGCCTGTCAAGTTTCTGTGGATAGGTCTGCTGCAAACCTGATCTGTCTTCCCTTATAGGTTAAGGACTTTTTTTCCCTTGCTGCTTTCATGATTCTCTCCTTGCCTGAGTATTTTGTGAGTTTGACTATGATATGCCTTGTTGATGGCCAGTTTTTGTTGAATCTAATGGGAGTTCCCTGTGCTTCTCAATTTTGATGTCTATGTCTTTCCCCAGGTTAGGAAGGTTTTCAGCTATGATTTGCTCACATAACCCCTCTACCCATTTTTCTCTCTCTTCCTCTTCTGGGACCCCTATGATTCTGATGTTGTTCCTTTTTAATGAGTCACTGATTTCTCTAATTCTTATAATCATGCTCTTTTTCCTTAGTCTCCCTCTTTTTTTCTGCTTCATTATTTTCCATAAGTTTGTCCTCTGTTTTGTTGATTCACTGTTCTCCCTCATGTATCCTTGCTGCTGTGGCAACCATTTGAGATTGCAGTTTAGTTATAACATTTTTTATTTCAACCTGACTAGCTTTTACTTCTTTTGTCTCTGCATAAAAAGATTCTAATCTATTTTCAATGCTAGGTAGCATTCTTATTGTCATGATTCCAAATTCTGGTTCAGACATCTTGCTTGTATCTGTATTGATTAAGTCCCTGGCTGTCATTTCTTCCTGTTTTTTGGGGGTAAATTCCTTCATTTTGTCATTTTGAAGGGAGAAAAGGAATTAATAAGGTAAAAATTTTAAAATTAAAAAATTAAAAACAACACAAAATAATCAAATAAACAAAGCTAGATCCTAGGTGTTCTGGTTGTTGAAAGGAGCTTGATAGATTAGAGAAAAAAGAGAAAGATAAGAAAAGGAAAAAAAAAAGGAAAAAAGAAAAGGAAAACATTTGAAAATTTGAAAAAATGAATACAATAAAATAGAATAAAATGAAATGATGGAAGTAAAATATAATTTAAAAAATTACAAAAAAGTAAAAATTATAGTAGAAAAAAAGTAAAGAAAAATATTTTAATAAAAATGGAAAATAAAAATAAATTTTTTCTTTCTCTATTCAAGAAAAGAAATGAAATAAAAAAAAAAATTGAATAGATGGACCAGGGAACAGACTGAAAGACGATTGAAATTACATAGTTTCCCCTAGAAGTCAAACTATAAAGCACTTTATAGTCTGTAAACTAAGCAGGCAGAGAGACTTGTGGTGTTCTTGAAGAGCGAGGTTGGCCCAGTTGGGTGGGGCTTAGTGTGATGGCTCTGTTCTCCACTAGATGGTGCTGCTTAGCTTTTGGGGTGGATTGTTGTGGGGCCTGTATGTGTGTATGCACATGTGCAGGGGGTGGGGGGTGAAAATGGCATCACCCAGCCATCCAGTCTCCAGTACCGGAAATCTGTTCTTCCCAATCAGCAATCACGCACCCGTCCTTTGTCTCCAACTTCATCTACTCCCCGCATTTACAGTCCATGACCAAGCCGTCAGGTTGACAGATGGCACCTCTCTCCTTAGTTTTATCTCAGATGTGGCTGTGTTTCCTAACCCCTCACTTCTGAGGGACTGTGGCTTTGACCTGTTTTGACCCTTTGGAGGAGGGTCTCACCAAGCAACGGCTGGGTGCCTGCCTGCACCCAAGAACATTGGCAGGACCATGCTGCTGCCGATGCCCATAGACTGAGCCCAGGTGCCAGCCTGCCCAGAGAAAGTTCACACAATCATGTAGCGGCAGATTTTGGATATTATGGTAAGTCACAACACACATCTGGCTCCAGGTGTCACTCTTAACGTCCTTGTTCCAGCACCAGCAAATGTGGTTGTTCCCCGGGGTCTGCTGGGACCTCTGCCTGTAGGGTAGCTACACAGCCTCTACCAAATGTCCTCCCAGCAGGGGAGCCGTCTCTTCCCATGTGGCCTGAGGACCCCTCAGACCTTGCTCTCTGATCCTAGGGATTCATCCTTCCCACCAGAGCACCATCAAGTACCAAACTACTATGGAGTTTCAGACTCTGCACTCCCCCTGTTTATAGAGTCTTAATGGAATTTAAACCCTCTCCTTTCTCCCTTTTTTGTTCAGTTCCTTGCATACTCTTTCTTTTCTCTCCAGCTGCTTTTTATTGGGGGTGGGGCAGTGCTTTCCCATACTCTCCTCCCATGTCTGTCCTCTCTCTGCAAGCAAAAACAGCTTCCTGCCCTCCACAGCTTCTCTCTCCCCTAGTTCACCTCTCCGTGCTGTGTACCTGCCAAGTTCTGTGATTCAGATTGTGCAGATTGTTGTGTTAATCCTCAAATCAGTTTTGTAGGTGTGCAAGATAGTTTTGTATTGATCTGACTGCATTTCAGGGACAAGAGATGCAAAAAAAACTTCCATGCTATTCTGCCATCTTGGCCCCTCTCTCTGTGTTTCTTTTTAACTAAAGAAACTCAAAACTTAGTTTCCTCTGTATCTTGTGAGGTTATATTTATTATATATGTGTTTATGTTTACTTTAAGCTTAAGAAGTCATATGATAAAATGACTTTAACCAAAAAAAAAAAAATTTCACTTCAGTGTTTTAATGTAAAACTGTTATAAACTAGTCTTATCAATTTATTCCTGGCACAGCTAAGAAATTTATAAGTTGATTTTTCAAAGATAGGGCTACGTATCAAGTTTATAGACTTTAAGTTCATTTTATTTACTTCTGTTTCAACATTCTACACTTTATTTGGGGGTCATTCAGTGTATATTTGCTATGTCATGTACACATTTCCCAGTCTTGCAAGTTGCCTCATCGTAGTAGTTGTTTGAGAAATACTTGTAAATAAATAAACTAGTAAATAAATGAATGACTAGAGGAATATAGGATTATTTCTAAATAATTATTTTAAATGACTATGTCCATCTGGTAATCAGGAAAAACCCTAATATGGAGGTAAGTTAAAGCACAAACAATTAATATAATATAAAATCAAATGCATAATATATATAAAGTATAAGTAGAGAACATATTTATAGAGGACAGTTGTGAGTTATAGTAGTTGCAGTACCTTATGTTAGTAATTTATTTGATAAATCAGACCAAAAGCATAGAAATTATTATATGCCTTTGCATTAGCATAATGAAATACAGAATCTTACAGAAACGATTACATTGTAACTTTACTTTCTATTGAGTTTGTGTAATAGATGAGGTAATTTTGAAGAGTTTTTTTTTAATTTACAAAGAACTTAGCAATTTTCCAAACTTTGATGAATATTTTGGTAAATATTGATAACATATTTGCCCAAATGAATAAAACTTGGCATCTGTTTTCAAAAAAAAAAAAAAAGGTACTCCAAGGGGATAGGGGACCTCTGAGTATACCTTGTATAGAAAGAAAAAAATGATACATTTTCTTAAGCCATGAGAAAACCTACACACATCATCAGCAACAATTTCTGTCCCTTATCTCTTGCTACCTAACAAAAACGTTACAACTTAAAAAAGGAACATTTATTATCTTATAGTTCCTATAGGTCAGGAATTCAGGCACAGCTTAGTTCCTACAGGGTGGCTCACAAAGTTGTGTCAAGGTGTCAGCTAGGGATGTGGTCTCATCTGAAGGTCTCATCTGAAGTTCAGGTGGGCCAGGATATACTTCCAACCTCTATGACAGCTATCAGGATAAAGTTCCTTGAGGGTTGTTGCACTGAAAGCTTTAATTCCTCACTGCCTATTGGATGGAGAACACCCTCAGATTCCTGCTGTGTGGGCCTCTTCAACTTGGTAACTTATTTCACTAAAGCCGGCAAGAAAGTCTGCTAGCAAGATATCATTCCACACTGGTGAATAATGAGATGTGAATTAAGATCATAAGTCTTATTATATGATTTGCTTATGTCACACTGTAGTTCATTTAGCATGAGGTAATTAGTTCATTGTTCCCATAGTGATACTTTTGTTCTCAGTCTATGTATTTAACTAATGACTTATCTTTGTAGCCTGTCCGTTATCTTTTGCTATGTAACAAACCATCCTAAAACTAAATGGTTCAAATATTAATCATTTAATTTAGTCATAATTCTCTGGGTCAGCAGTTTTCTTTGGGCTCCACTAGAAGTGAGGATTTTGTCTTGTGGTCTCACCCAGGGTCACTCCTATGAAAGATTGCTCAACTGGACAATGTTGCAATTAGGTGGTTGATCTAGGGGGATTTAGTTGTGTGTAGCTTCTCCCTCAGCAACAGGCTAGGTGTGAAAGTCTCAAGGCAGTGTTCTAAGCAGATAAGAAAAAGAGTTGTAAAGCATCTTTAGGCTCTGGCTCTGAACTTCTACAACATAATTCTGACACTATGTTGGTCAAAGCAGTCACAGTGCTAGTCCAGGTAACAAGGCAGAAAAATAGATTCTCCCTGTTGATGAGAGGAACAGTGAAGTCACATTACAAAGGGCATGCATACAAGGTTGAAAAGAATTTATAGTCCTGTTTTACAATCTACCACATAGATGATTACTTTAGAAAAATGAATCATTATTTGTTAAGCCTAGCATGGATAACAGGTTATGAATTTATTTGCTACTTTAGCTCTATGATCATTTTTGCTTTGCATTCCTAATGAATGATATTCATGTTTTCCTTTATTTAGTGACTAGGTAATCTGCCTTGGTTAAAGTACTATGCAGTTTACAAAAATGAATAACAAAGGAACTCAGGCACAAGAAGGACATGAAGGAAAGTATAATATGAAAGGTAGGATGGAGGGGCGCCCGGGTGGCTCAGTCAGTTAAGTGTCTGACTTCACCTCAAGTCATGATCTCACAGTTTGTGGGTTCGAGCCCCACGTCAGGCTCTGTGCTGATGGCTAGCTCAAAGCCTGGAGCTTGCTTCGTATTCTGTGTCCCCCTCTCTTTCTGTCCCTTCCTTGAGTGCTCGCTCTCTCTCTCTCTCTCTCTCTCTCTCAAAAATAAAAAAAAAATTAAAATTTTTTTAAAGAAAGGCAGAATGGAGAAGTAGAAAGGAGGTAGAAAGGACAAGGTAGAAAGGAGCATCATAAGTTAACAAAATATACATGTAAGTCACTATTGAAATTCCATGAGTCTAGAGATCATTCCAGACTCAACGATTAGATTGCATTAGGAAGATGGCTTTTGAAAGATAAGAAATATCAAGGTGAGGAAAAGGCAATGTATATGGGGAAGGAGATAAGTGGTTGAAGAAGAGATATGGAGATTGTAAAGAGGAATTTGGGACAATTTCGAGAGATTTTAGTTTGATGTCTCTTTACTATATCTAATTTCTCTTCAAAGCCTAGGCTTCTTTTTCTTGACACAAATATATAAACTCTAGCCCTGTTTCTTGGATGTTAATTGTAATGGACTTTTTGGTTTGGTGACATTCTATCCTTAATTACACATAAAGTTTAAAATGTTTAAAGAAAAGAGGAATTTTTGCTTTTATTGGGCAAACAGTAAAAATAAAATGCCTTTGCTATGTACATCATGACTGTTGTGAGAAGCAAATGAGATTAAGTTGATTCTAACTGACCATCCAACCTTTATTAAAACATGGCCAATGAAAATGTTCAGTGCCTCACCAGGCAACCCACTCCCTGGGAAACAGTTCTAATATATTGACAATCTATGCAAGTAAAAGTGTGCTTCCTTATAACACTGTATATAATCTTAGAATACTGCATACTGGGCCTTATTCTGCAAAATTGAACTTACACAAAGTAACCCCAATCCTACACTACTCCATGACCCTTCAAATGAAGACAACATGTGACCCTCATAAGTCTTTCCTTTCCAGTCTGAGTTGTCCACACTTTTCTTTTTCATCTTTTTTTTTATCATTTATTTATTTTTGAGAGACAGAGCACAAGTGGAGTAGGGGCAGAGAAAGAGGAAGACACAGAATCTGTGCTGAGCACCTCGGTGGCTCAGTCGGTTAAGCATATGACTTTTGATGTCAGCTCAGGTCATGATCTCATGAGTTTGAGCCCTACAGCGGGCTCTGCACTGATGGTGTGGACCCTGTTTGGGATTCTGTCTCTCCTTCTCTCTGCCTCTCACCTGCTTGTTTTCTCTCTATATATATATATATATATCTCCTAAAATAAGTAAATAAACTTAAAAAAAATGGTCAGTTTTCCCAAGTTTCCAGCCCTTACTTACATTTCAAATGTCTCTTTTCACAACTAGGCCCAAATAACAATTTGTTGACTTTTTGAAAGATGGAAAGACACAGCAACAAGGCAGATATATATGATATTTTATAGCTTCTTATTTATTACTTTCATGGTGGAGTAAATGAACTCACAGGATGAGATGGTATATAATGTATATTAGGATTGTTTATCATTTGAAGCACATGGGCTTTCCATGTTTTCTAATGTAATTGTTTCTTTAAAGGGAAACCTTTGGTATTCTGTTCCTGCCAGAATCTTTCCTATGGTTCTCTCCCTTACTTCATCCTATCAGGAAAGGTAGTCTGTCTTCAATATTAACAGTAGGCAAGAGTTACTAAATGTTTACATGATTGAAGCAAGCTTTACGTGTATTATCATCTCTTTGAGTCCTCACAGTGCTGAGAACCACAAGAGTCACATATGTCCATTTTACAGACAGGGAGACTAAGACATTAGGGAAATTAAATTACTTGGTCACAGTGAACCAGCTACTTAATAATGCCAAATTCAACTCCAGAGTAGTCTCAGTTCAGAGCCCATGCTCTTATCAACCATAACTGGATTACAAATAACCTTTTATATTTGAATCTACACTTTTTCCATAAGGATAGCATCTTCTGTCGCTTATGAAATTGCCATTCCTTAAACCACCATTCATTAACACAATCTCCACCTCTCTTAGGTGAATTTGGCTGTGTTCTTTGCTTTCGTCCAAGCCATCTGTCAATCTGTCTATCAATAGTCACTTCTCAACTCCATGATATGAGGACTGTGTATAGTAACACTTACTATCTGTTTCAGTTATTTGTAGTGATAGCATAAATTGTCTCTGCCACCACTAGCTAACTCTAAGTGCATTGATCCACCGAAAACCACTGCCATACCAGGACCAGTATTAATGTGGATATTAACTATTATCATGAGGTTATTCTTGGGGTGACATCACAAATTTCCTTTATTTGAAGAACAGTTCACATGTTTTTATATGCTATATCAGTCCTTAAGCTAACCCTGTCAGCTCTGCCTTCAGAATATGTCCCAGAGCCAATCATTTTACAGCTACAACCTTGCCCCAACCCACGATCATCTCTCCTGGCCTCCTTCCTCCCACCTGTGTCTCTCTGTGCTCTGTTCTGCACATATAGCACAGAATACATACATGCATTCAAATTAAATCAGATTGTGTCACTTTCTGTTCACAACTCTCCAATCATTTCTTGACTCACTCAGAGTAAAAGCCTGTTCACCTACTAGCTACCTCTTTAACTTCATCTCCCACAACATCCCCGTCACTCACTGCCCTTTGGAATCAGTGAATTCCTTGCTCATCTTCAAATGTGGCTCATGCACTCCCTTCTCAAGACCTTTGTACTCGATGCTCCATTTAACTCAAGAGCACAAGCTCCAGTGACACCATGGCTCTTTCCTCAGTTCCTCCAACTTCTGGGACAATGTTACTTTCTCAAATAGGCCTGTAGGGATGATTATAAAGTAGCAACCTTCCTCCCACACTCTTTCCCCATCACCCTTTTTCTCTACAGCAATTATCACCAAGTGCCCTATTTTTGTTTTGTCTTTTCTTATCATCTGTCTTCCTCTGTCTCTCTTAATCACTGCTATACCCTTTAGCCCTTTAAACAATATTTGGCATGTTGTAGGTGCTACATTACCTTAATGAATGGATACAGAATTTATAATATACAAAAATGATGAAAGTATTTATTCATCCATTAAATGACTTTTATCCTTAAAAGGGTTATAGCCTAGTGTAGGATTGGAATGAGGGGATGAGACAGTAATTCACCTTGTGCATTCCCAGGGTTAAGTATTGTGATGGAGCTATGATAAGGATGTATCAGCCTCTCAGAGAAAAGGCATAGAAGCTAAATTGATGGATCAAGATAGGCTGACCTAAGAGATGACTTCATCCTGTAGAGACTGGAAAGCAAGTGGAGAATGTTAGACTTATGCAATCAGATTTACAATTAAAATGATCACTCAGATATCTTGAGGAGGATGAATTCAACTAGCAGTGATTGGCAGCAGAGAAACCAGTAAGGATGCAGGGATTCATGAGAGCAAGGCACACAGGACAAGTCTGACCAGAATGACTAAGATAAAGAACACAAGGATATTCAGAAGATTTGACATGTTGAAATATATGTAGAAGAATCTAGTAATCTTCAAGCCAAGAATGTCACTCTGGGCTCTTTTGATGTTGTTTTGTCTTTTGTTTGTGAATATGATCAGAATCCTCTATTTTAGAGTTTTCAGTTTTAAGTATGTACACTGTGTTCAGATGTTGTGATGGTGACTTCTACAAAAAGGTGAAAGTCACTATGCTCTTGCTATAGTAAATAACATTTCTTTACCCCCATGATCTATATCTCTTATGAAGATAGGAAATAACTGGGAAGTTATAAATAGATTAATTGCAGTGTAGAACTCTGTCCTGTGGGAAGCAAATCCTCAACATACAATGCCCATTTTTTAAATACTCATGACCATGTCACTGAGAGAGAAGTTAAAAGTGAGTTCTTCCCAAGAGTAGGCAGAATGTCTTGCTTGACAAAGTTGTAAGCAAAGTCCAGAAAGCGTTGCTCAGCTCCCTGTTGTGTCGTGGGCCCCGTTATTGCAGAAGCTAATACCTGGCTAAGGATAGAAAAATGAAGAGGTGAGGGAGGAGAATTAACTTTTATTTTTTAAATATTAAATACGAAAAAGAGGAAGTATGGTTGTTGTTTTTACATTTGATGTATTGGTCTATTACAATTCACTTGCCAATTGGTGGAACAAATGTCCATAGTACCAGGGAACAGTGACAACTTTTACTTTATTCCATGAAGTTTAACAGCACTCTAGTCATCAATTTTAATTTTTAAAACCAAGTGACTCTCACATATCTGAAAAATTAAAGAAAATAGAAGGGCTTGTAATGAAAGCACAAGCACACCACGCCTTCCCTTCACTCTCCTCTAGCTCCACGTTGTATGCACCATGGCAATACTTATTAATGGATTGTTGTTAATTCTGATGGTTATGTTCATATTTATTTTGACATTAGATGTTATCTATTGACTTCTTATTATCACAGATAAAGATTTAGCTTCCTTATAACACCTACCTCTCCTCTCAGTTTGGTTGTTACCTTTGTCACTGATGTTACCTTTTCACCTTTAAATATTGTCTTTAAGTCTTTATATATTGTTCCAACCAATGTAGGTACTTAATTTTTATGCTTATAGTTTTTTGCCTATAATCAAAGTGAAAATATGAAAACAACTTAATTTCAAACTGCTATACCAATGTTATAATTGTTTTGGGCCTTTCTGCTAAGATTCCTCATGTGAGAGCTCCTGGTCATCAGATATTATTTTTTGCTAAGCTGGGAAGAGAAAAAGGTTTAGCCTTTCTTAACCTGACTGCTGGATTGTGTAGGTCCTTTTAAATGATACCACTTTCTCCAAAGTCGGTTTGTTCTTCTATATCCTGTTGGTAATGCTGCAGGAAATCCATGGGTGAGCTTCCCTAGAGCAGAACTCAGCAAACTATGGGTCACAGGCCAGCTTGCCTGTTTTACTGGGACACACTATAGCTGCTCTGGTGCTACAACCTGCAGAATTAAGTAGTTGCAAAAGAGTCAGAATTATCCACAAGCCTAAGATATTTATTATCTGGCCTTTGGCAGAAAAAGTTTGCCAACCCCTGCTCTAGATTGCTAGAGACTTGAGCGTCGTTCAGTATGTCCAGATTCTGACACATAACTAACTACATTCCTGTAAAGCCTGCTCTCCTGCTTCCATTTGGACTGATGCATGGGTCTCATTCTTTCTTCTGGTCACTTAACTAAGTTGGATCCATTATTTCCTGTATCCCATGATGTATCTCTTATCTCTTTCTTGATTTACTATCTTCACTTTGCCATTGGCTTCCTAATTAACAGTGGAGTTTGCAGAGGAATTACATTTTCTAGGTTCTTTTATATCTGAAAATGCCTTTTCAATTAAACACAGTGAATAATTAGTCTGGACAGAATTGTAAGTTAAAAATTATCTTTCCCTCTGAATTTTAAAGGTACTGCTCTACCGCCTTTTAGCTGACAACACAGCTGCTGACCAGTTCCATGCCTAGAGGCTTCTACCTTGGAATGACATATTAATGTGCCATACACATGCAGGCTTTCAGTCCAGAGAGGCTAGCTTTTGGAAAACTTTTAGTATTCTTTCTTCCCCCCCCCCTTTTTTTTTTCTCGGATAAATTATGTTCCATTTCTCCTTTGAGAGGGCAGGAAAGTGTGAATTACATTTAGAAAGATTTCCATCAAAATTTCTTTTTTATTATTATAGGCAACACACAATGTTACATTAATTTCAGGTGTAAACATAGTGATTCAACAACTCTCTATATATTCATCACAAGTAACTACCATCTGTCAGTATACAGTGCTATTATAATACCATTAACTATATTCCCTATGCTTTACCTTTTATTCCCATGACTTATTCATTCCATAGCTGAACTCTGTATCTCTTACCACCCTTCATGCGGTTTTTCTCATCTGAGCTCTATTAGTCTGTTAGTCATTTGTGGAACCCGTGGATTGAGTTTTTACCATTTTAAGCATTACATTCATATATTTGGTGTTTGCTTTGTCCTTTGTAGGTAGATTTGTTCTGGGTTCTAGCAGACGTCTTTAACTATATCTGCATAATTCTATCTCCCAAGATTTCTATTGGGTATTTTTTTAGCATTGAATTTCCAGATACTTCTCTAGTTTTTTATTATTTCTTTTCACGTCTAGATCTTTCTTGATAGATTAAACATATTATAACACATCATCATTGCTTCTTTTAGTTTTCTTGTTTCTGTTTTATTATTTTTTGCCTCTCTTTCATACTATATACTCTTCTCACATGACCAGTAATCCTTGGCTTTCCATTCATATTCACAAATAGTTACTGATTGGTAGTTCTGTGTAAGCATGTAAATATGTCTACAGTAGGTGTCATTTTGGGTGGTTAGGGGGTTGTTTTATTGGAGATACTCAAATGCCAGTATGTGGTTTTTATTTTGCTTGGGAATATTCTTTTTTTTTTTTTCTAGAAAAGAACCTTTTGATATTTTATGGTAGTTAGTGGTTAACTCTTCTGTACTAAACTTTAAAGCTATACCCTTACTGTTTTTTGGGTCCCTACATCTCACTCCTGCCCTTTCCCATAATGAGTGCATCTAAGCCAGCAGTCCATCTGTGTTTCCAACATGAAATTTTCTCCTCTCAACAAAGCAAACTCTTGTCTCCCTCTCCCTTTCTATGACATACTATACCCATTAATACTCCTACTCTTCAATCACTTTCTATTTTTAAAAATTTGCTGCAACTCTTATCCACTGGAGTCTCATGTTTTATCCTTTGTCCACAAGGGTTTATACTTAGGGTTTTTCTTTTCTGTTATTAGAGAGGCCTCATAGAGGGAAAGGGGTTAAGCATATAGTACACTACTGTCTTTAACCAGAGACCAAGTCTACTATATTTTCAATGGTCTACAAAATGAGATAAGCACTGAAATACCTTAAAAATAAATGTATTTATTTCTAATATATTGATTTCTGACTTTCTACCTTCTTTTTAACTCTTAAACAGTGTCATTTTCCACATGAAGTGAGACTACTAGAATTGCTTCCTATGTAGCTTCCCAAATTTAAACATTTAACATTAAAAATCAATCAATTTATACCATTCAAAATATTTTACTGGAAGAACATGCTGTGCTTCCTTATGATTAATAAAAAGCAAGTGATCGATTAAGAAATAGGCTGACCTGTTTTTATTTCAAGATAGCAGCTACTGTATGGAAATACAAGTTTTATAATATGTCAAATAAAAATTTCTTTATGTATTCAGACTAAATGCAATATATTTTTCTCTTTTGTTGTTTTTTTTCCTGATTGTTGTTCTTTTATAATCAGAAGGAAACATAGCATCTGTGACATTTTTTTTCACTAACATGAACGTGAATACTGTCACATTCACAATTTTCTCTGCAACGAAATCCAAAGCAATCGTTTGACCTCCCATTATTTAAAAAAAGAGCAAAGAAAAATAAACAACAACAGAAATATTTGGCATATTTCTTTGTTCTGCTTGCAGTCTTATATGCCTTCACAAAATGCTTTTTAAAAGTTTCTGAAAATTCTACTGTATGAATCAATTTCAAAGAGTTTAGGATATACATTCACAGTATTACAAATGTATTTCTCTTTACTTCTATCTTCCATTTCCCTAAATGTAATGCTTTAAATAATAATTCTTCCAATACTATGTGGTTAAACTTAGAAAATACTTGAAACATGGTAATATTACAGTTGTCAGCCATTTCTTGAGCTTTTAATCTAATAAATAAGACTAGATGTTGTTTATGTTTCTTTAGCAGATGCTCTTTCAGGGTTCAATTAGTAGAGTTAAACCAATTATATTTCTTCTCAGACGTGACAGGTGCCATCTAATCTTGGGTGGTTACTGACATTCATGACTAATTTGGATATATTGAAAATAAAATAGTCTGGAATTTGGACTTGCGGATACCATACCAAAAGTATTGATTTTAAATAGATTAAAAATCTAAGAATCTGGGGCACCTGGGTGGCTCAGTCATTTAAGTGTCTGCCTTCGGCTCAGGTCCTGATCTCGCTATTGCACAAGTCCAGCCCCGCGTCAAGCTCTGTGCTGACAGCTCAGAGCCTGGAGCCTGCTTTGGATTCTGTGTCTTCCTCTCTCTCTTCCCCTCCCCATCTTGTACTCTGTCTCTCTCTATCTCAAAAATAAACATTTTTTTAAAAAAATTAAGGATCTGCTTAAGAAACATGTTTGAAGAATGCCAGATGGTAAAAACTTTTTAGGTCTACATTCTATGTACTATTTATATTCTTAAGGACAACAGGGTTATCATACTGGATGAGAGCAGTAACTACCCCAGCAATGAGAGTGGGCCTTGTGGACGTCATGGAGAAGAGTGTGTTTGTCTCTCACTAGGATTCCAGAATGTATGGATATCTAATTCTATTATTATCAGTGGCTCATTTAAGCAAGTTTGAAGGTCCTAGTACTTTTAAATTTTTCTTTAATTTCATAATTAGTTTTGTAATATGTAAGTTATTTTATATAAAATACTTAAAATTGTGCCTTGTACCTACTTAGCTATTATTATTTTCACCTAGTAGGAAGCAATGAGTACTTTTACTCATTTTACTATTTTATATTTTAAAATAGTGGTTTTTCCTAGTTTTAAAATGGCTAGATTGAAGATAAAGTTTTACCTATTCTAATACTATATATGCGATATTTTCATATTTTCTAAGGTGACATTCAGTAATAGAGATAACAGTTTTGGATTTTAACTTTTTAATATCTGTCAAGAATGAGATGTATACAAGCATATTCCAAACAAAGAAAGCAAAAATTTATAGTAGTAATACAATCAGAAATTGAGAAAAAAATATCTGCCAAAGGAGTAGGAGTTTTTAATACACTTCCCTTAATAATTGTTAAATCAACAAGAAAAAAAAATCAGTGAGGCTAGAGGATATAAACAATACAATTAACAAATTTGATGATGAATATAAGCTCTTTAAAAAGGGATTTGTTAATATAAGTTACATTTAATAGCATGGAAGCTACATGTATAGTTGGGCCTTGGACAGCATAGTTTGAACTGCACAAGTCTACTTAAAAACCATTTTTTTTATAGTACAGTACTCAGTACAGTACTCAGTTTGACATATTTTCTTAATAACATTGTATATTCTCTAGCATGCTTCATTGTAAACACACAGTATATAATACATACAGCATAAAAAATATGTGCTAATCAATGATTTATGTTGTTGGTAAGGCTTTCCGTCAATAGTAGGCTATCAGTAGTTAAGTTGTGGGGAGTCAGAAGTAATATGCATATTTTGACTGCCTGAGGTCAGCACCCCTAAGCCCCACATTAATCAAGCATCACCTGTACTATAGTAGTAAACAAATATAAGAGTCTCAAGTGTATACAGAAAAATACTATATATTATGCCTGCAACTTTATGAAAAGAATAATTTAAACTTTATGTGTAGGAAGTAGGTCAGGAGGATATGCACCAAAATGAGATTATATTCCAGTTATTTGGCCTCTGGATTTCTTCTCTTCTTTCACGTTTTTGATCAAGTAAATTTTCTCATTTTAGTATCATTGAATTTTGTTGCTTCTTATAATTGATAGCATCCATAGCTTAATTAGCAGCAACATTTACTTTCTAGGTTGTACATATAATAATGGTACGCATTGTAGTCTAGGACTTGGTAAACTCTATCTTTTGAATAAGTAAAATAATGAAGTATAAACTTTTGGAAAAGATCAAGTTTGATGAATGTCTTCTGAAAAACAAAAGTGATTGACTAAAATGTACCTCAAATTGGGTTTACATTAGTTAAGATAGTAATTTAACACAAAGAAAACTTTCTAAATGTTTATTGTTTTATTAGAACATCTGCCTGTTATTATCCCTTGAGAGTAAATAAAATCATGTTAAAATGTCTAGAGTTCTGAATCATGGTTTAATTTACTGACTGAATTCCAAAATGTCTTATTTGTGCTAGTGCAAGAATTCACACAAACTGGGGTAAATTATATTCTCTCATGGCTGCTCTCTCAAATAAGACTCTGTTTTAACATAGAGAGTAAAGTACTGATGAAGGAGTCTATTGGAAGGATGTCTGTTGAATCACACATGCATTCGGTGAACGGTTGTTACCCACGGTGTTTGCTATGATACATACTGGAGATTGAAATGAAGACAAAACCCCTGTGAGAGTTTGAGAGAAGTGACAGTAATAGAAGAGTGTAAAAGGATGCATTGGAGAGGAATAAGAAATTATACTTAAAAGGAGGATATTGTCCAGCTTAAATACAAGCTAATATTTAAGAACTCATTCTGTGCCAAGCCTTGTGCTAAGAGCCATCCATATGTTATCACAAATAGGGGCTGAAAAAACACACACCTTATTTTTCAGTCAGAAATCCAAAATCAGTATCACTGAGTTAAAGTCAGGGTATTGTCAGTACTGACTCATTCTGGGAACTTATCTGTTTCCATGACTTCCAGCTTATAAAGGTCACCTATATTCCCTTGCTTGTGTCCCCTTTTCCATCTTCAAAACCAGCACCATAGCATCTTCAAATATCTCTCTGACACTCTTACCTCTGTTTCCTTCATCCCATCCCTTCTCTGACTGTCCCTCATGCCTCCCTCTTCTAAATACCCCTGTGATTACCTTGGCCCCACCTGGATCACTCAGAATAATCACATCCCAAGATCTTTAATTTAACACATCTTCAGAGCCCCTTTTTCTATATAAGGTAATATGTTCACAGATTCATATGTTCATGAATTAGTAAGTAGATATCTCTGGGGAGCCAGAGTTGGTTATTCAACCAACTATGGCTACTAAATGAAATAAGAGATGAAGATAGGAAAATGGGTTTTAAGCCAAGCTGTTGATTGGATTGTGTCCTCCCAAAAGTCGTATGTTGAAACCCTAACCCCTGATGTGTCTGTATTTGAAAATAGGTCTTCTAGTTTCAATTAAGGATAAATGAGGTCCTCAGGATGGAGTCCTAATTGATAGGACTGGTGGCTTTAAAGGAAGAGAAGAGAGATAGCTCTCTGTTTGGCCTTCTCAAGGAATGGCCATGTGAAGACACAAAGCAAAGATGGCTTTCTGCAAGCCAGAAAGAGAGCTGCAACCTGGAATTAAACCAGCTGGCACCATGATCTTGGACTTCCCAGTTCTCAGAATTATGAGACAATAAACTGCTGTTGTTTAAGCCACTCTGGGTATGGTACTTTTTTATAGCAGCCCAAGCAATCTAATATAGGAGATGATAAGATGGCCCCTGGGTTACACAAGTCTGAAGTTCAAGAGGGAGTCTGTGTTACAAGTTTAGATTTGGAACTTCACAGCCAAGAGGCAGTAGTTGGTGATGGTGAAAGGTATCACCCTGTGATAGATAGTATGTATACTGAAAGGAGAATACAGTTGAGTAAAGAACCATTTGTTTCTAGTAACACTGTTATCCAGTGCAGAGTGCTCAGCAACCTGATTGTGGGAGTAGGGACTGGCAAATGGTTGGGTTGGTCCTGGGTTTCATTCGCAGAGGGGAGGCGGGTGGCTGAAGGGCAAGTGGAAGTATTTGATGATAGTAGTAGGAGCTGCTAGAGGCAGTACTAGGTATCTTTACTTCCCATAACTCTGCAAGGCAGATAGTCAATGTTTTATAAGGACACCGAAACTTGAAGACATTGAGTAACTTTCTGTGGGTCACAGAGACTTCTTAAGTAGATTTTATTTCTAACATCATTCTTGGAATGGCAAAATGGAGAATCGATTTTGATCATCACGCAGATTTTTGAAATGCAAATCATTTAGTCTAAAGAGAAACTCTTTCCATATCCCTTCAGGCAAGGAAGGAAGTGGTGTGAGAGACCCTTTGGTAGAGGCTAATACATTAGATTTAAAAGGTGTCCTGGGAGTAAAGGGATCAGTGAGTTTGAAAAGTCAAAATGTTGTGAATAAGAGTATTCAATATGTAAGTTATATCCTGGACTTGTGATGTCAGAAATAGAGACAATTTTAATCTCCTTGAGGACAGAGTTGCATTTGGGAGCATGTATTAGCAGAAAAGAACAAAGAGTGGGAGGTACAGGCTTCCAGTTATGGAAGGAGTAAGTCACAAGGATGAAGGGCACAGCATGGAGTGTATAGTCGGCGAATGGTATTGTAATAGTATTGTGTGGTGACAGATGGTAAGAGCTACACTTGTGGTGATCACAGCACAATGGGTAGACTTGTCAAATCACTGTTGTACACCTGAGACTGATGTCACATTGTGTGTCAGCTATATCTCAATTAATTAATTTAATTAAGTTAATAGTAAGTAATCATGTGCCTGAATCATACAGTTAAATCCTCAACCCCTCCTTGGAGGTACACACAGAAATCTCAAGCTTATGGCAGATTCATTCATTCAGCAACTTACTGAGTGCCTATTTGATGTCAGGAGTCTTGCAAGGTACTAAGAAAGAAAGGTCAATGAGATTATAGTCTCTGCCTTTAGGATGTTTAAAGTTAGTAAGGAGAAATCTGAGTTAATAGTTGAAACCAAGAGGTACTAGCATTAGAATAATTGTCGGTCCAGGGTATGGAGAAGGATAAATCAAGGAGCAGTGAGCTCAGCCTTTTGAAGGTATGTTTATAGAAAAAACAGCTTCAAGTTATTATTAATGAATCAATCACATAATATTTTCTTGTCAGGTTGTTGCCTGCCTCTTAACTCCCTCCCATGTGGCCTAATAGGAAAGGCAGAATTTTATTGAAAAGCAAAGGCCGCTTTTGCCTCAAGTATATAAACAAAGACAAATTTTTATCAAATACAGAGCTTTGACAGCAATAGATGTATCTGCTGTGTGCATGCATAAACATCAAATACTGTCTTAAAAGTGCGTTAAGAAGTGTTGCTGCAGGCATGCCTATGATCATAGAGTCTGGCCACTCCTGGCAACTGACTGGGACGCAAAATTGGAGGCTGATTATGAACAAAAGGGCACGTCAACTAGGAAGTTCGTGTAAAGAAACACTGTAGTGCACCAAGCATTAAAATACAATGTAGCCCTCCAAATACTGGGGGAAGGAAGAAAGGGAGGTAAATCCACTGAAATCATGAGTCAACTTTCCAGGCAACTGGAATGATTAACATGCACATTGCTATCAGACTTAACTGCCATTTCTTAATGTTCTGAATTACTGCCTTGTGTCCTCTTGCTACATCCCAATCACAAAAATTGAGAGGAATTATGTCTTTAAAAAACAAAAATAAAACAAAAAAAAAACTTGCCCAGAAAGAAAAAAGAGGCTGTCTAATATTTGGAATGTGGTGTGGGGAAAAAATGGACAATATGGGATAATGTGTTACTTAATTCATTCACTGAAAAAGTCCCTACCCATTGTTTGATGAAGTTAAAAAACTCCTTCACAGGTCTTATACAAAATGTTTCCTGACCTAGACTTTAAAAGCCTGGTCATGAAGGATACTTAGAATAGCATATTTAACATGTCTTCTGTGGTATCAGGATAATTTTAAAAGATTTACTGGTTACATGGAAACTTTTTAGGACCGAAAAAGCTTGGCAAGTATTTACACATTAATCTTTATCTCTCAAAAAGTAGCTAGGTGGTAGGTATTTAACCCCCCCTCAACCCCACCTCCCACATCAATGATACTAAAACAGAAAAAAGTAATGTGACTTCCTCTAATACCACAAAACAAATGAGTGGTGAAGGTGGAAACAGAGGACCCATTTTCTAAGAACCTGTCCTTTCTCATGTCTTAACTCTTCCTATTGACAAGTCTGGTTAAACATGAGAAATCTTGCATCATGTTGAATCTTTCTGTGACAGGGAATCAGAAGCATTCAATATCAAATATCATTTCAACTGGTGTGAAATTATAAATTTTCTTCAAAAATGTTACTCTCTTTCATGTGTAGAAGGTGTGCTATGTATTGTGGAGAAATCCAACAGAATAGTTGTAAGTCCTTGAATACAATTGGGTAGGTGACCCTTCTGATAACATTAATAATAATGGAATTTATCTTAAGACCTCAAGAGACTAAGATATCCCTCTAGAACTAAATTAAAAATTGGTTATATGTTTTTCCTTTATGCCGCTTCTTTTTTAACACTTTCTCTCTATGACACTTAAAAATATTCTTCCTGTTACCTCCACATACAGGAAGGAAAGTGGATTGTGCATGATTAGGTTAAAAAAACTGAATGCAGAAGATACTGAGGCCTCTCTTAACTGTACACAGTGAGAAGAAAACAAAGGATACTATGCAATTAAAAAAATGTTATCATATTGGAAAATCCCTGTCCTCTAAGACATCCCAACTCTGGGTCTTGAGGCTTTTTCCCCTTGACTTATTCATTTCCTTCATTCAACAAATATTAAAGAGTTGTTTATTATGTACTAGGCACTGTGGATACAATAGAAAATAGAGATGTTAAGGTCCATGCCTTCATGGCTTACATTATAGTGGACATGATCAAGGAGAGATTTTTAAATGGAGAAATACCTACCAAATGTGTAAAATAGTTAAACATGAATTTCACAGAAATTTCAGATAGTCAGAAATGGTATACAGTAAATATATTATGCTAATACTTTCAAAGCCAAAGATCCCAGGAACACACTATAGTTTAAAAAGTTGGGTTTATTGTTCGTTTTAGCAAGGGAAAAACACACAACATGTGGAACTGTAGCGTGTGTCAGTAAGGGAAATTTAAATGAAACCTACTAAAGGATTTGGGCTTTCATTGGGTGATTTAGGCAATCTAAGGAAGCAGATTAGATTAGATGCTGCCAGAAAGCAGCAACGATTCTATAATTGAGTGTGTGTGTATGTGTGTGTGTGTGTGTGTGTGTGTGTGTGTGTGTTTTGTATTAAGTATTTTTTATTCTATTTATTTTTATTGATACACATGTAGTTGACACACAATGTTACATTAGTTTCAAGTGTACAACATAGTGACTCAGCAATTCTATGTGTTATGCTATATTCATCACAAGTGTAACTACCACCTGTCACCATAAAACACTATTATAATACCATGGACTATATTCCCTATGCTGCACCTTTCATCCCTGTGACTTATTCATCCCATAACTGGAAGCCTGAACTTCCCACTCCCCTTCGCCCCTTTTTGCCTATACCCCTACCCTCTCCCCTTTGGTGATCTCCAGTTTGTTCTCCATATTTATAGGTCTGTTTCTGCTTTTTTCTTTATTTGTTCATTTTGTTTTTTAGATTCCACACGTAAGTGAAATAATATGGTGTTTGACTTACTTCACTTAGCATAATGCCCTCTAGGTCCAACCATGTTGTTGCAAATGGCAAAGTCTCATTCTTTTTATTGGCTGAGTAATACTCTGTTGTATATATACATCTTCTTTATCCATTTGCCAATTGATGGACACTTAGGTTGCTTCCTTATCTTGGCTATCATAAATAATGCTGCAATGAACATGGGAGTGTAGATATATCTTCAATATCCTGTTTTCATTTTCTCTGGGTAAATACCCAGTAGTGGAATTACTGGGTCACATGGTATTTCTATTTTTTTTTTAAATTTTTTGAGGAACAGTGCTTCACCCTGTTGATGAGGTAGGGATTCTTACCCTAGGGTCATGGGATGCCAAAAACACAACACCCTATGTTAGGCAGGTGAGGTTGGTAGATATTTATCAATTACATGTACTCACAGCCCAGGGAGGAAGAGGACACCACACACTACACAGGCCCACCTGGAGGTTGCACTTGGGAACCTACCAAACAAACAGGGAGGCTGTAAGAGACAGGCTTTGTAGTACCAAGAGGATAAGGCACCCTCTGTTTCCCTTAGGAGGATGTGATTGGCTTGTTTGAATCATTCCACAGACTGACAGGAAAGTGAAACCTGCTACATGGGGATAAGGAAGAACTATATATGAGCCATTAGGTAAAGAGGGATATTTGGCTAGAGAACCATATATATGGGAGCCGAGTGGGAGGGAGAGCCTGTGGGAAGGCTGTTTGAGGCCTTCCCAGTTTCCCCCAGATATTAAAACAGCACATAATATTGGGCTTTAATTTTAGGACTTACACCACAATATCTTAATGAATCTTATCTCCACAGAGGGGAGACAAGAACAAGGATAAGGATACAATTGGTGAAGAAAGAGCCATTATTCATTCTAGCCAAGAGAGGAGGGCATATTTAGTATTTTGGCATGTGACCTTGCCTTTGTCTGTGCTTAGGCAAAGTACACAGTGACCTTGCTCTGTCTCATTTTGTCATGGTCTCAGAGTAACCTTGTCAAGGCTGGTATAGTGTGTGATAGGAGAGTTACACAGCCCAGCTGTGAGACCGAGGACAGCTTCTGATTGTTGAGCTGCTAATTTTTTCTTTTTCATTTAAAAGGGACTGATAGTAGTGGAGATTAAATTAGATGGATTTATCAGAGCAAGTTTTCTGAAGGAGGGACCTCAGACTTGGCCTTTACTGCTTATGAGAAACCATCCCCATAGAGGACTGAGGAAGATGGACAAGGGAGGAAAGAGGACACTTTGTGGAGAACATTCCTATCAGAGGGAAATAGCAAGTGTAAGGAAAGAAATACCTCATTATACCTGAGAGATATGTTCTAAAAAGCCATCAGGAGTGTGGATCTTGGCTTCATTGACTCTCAAGGGGTTGGAGGTAGGGGAAACCAGAGTCTCAGGACGTGGAAGAGAAAATTTTGGAAATCTTCCAGGAGATTGTGAGGTGGCAGTCCCCCGAATGGATGGTCCCTCACCACCTCCACCATTCTCTCACGGTTTTAATTTGGTTATGTAGACTTTATATGGAAAATCCAATACTAATTGTTATTATAATATAATAACAAAATATTAATAATAATAAACATCCCAGACAGCACTAAATGGTAGTTATAAGCACAGACCCTGGAGCCAGACTTCCTGAGTTCAAATTACAGTTTTACCACTTTCTAGTTGTGTCACGATAGGCAGGTTATTTAGCCCATGTATCTCAGCTTCTTCATCTGCAAAGTGGGGATAATAATGGTACCCACCACAAATGTTTGTTGTCAAGATCAAAATATATATTTAGTTTTTAGATCTGGTTCATGTTAAGCAATGTATAAGTGCTACCTGTGTAATAATGATGGCGACAATGATTGGAAAAGAAAAAAAAAAACTATAGTTAGCACCATATTCCTGTAGTCAGTGAGTTAATGATGCACTAACCAGTATATAAAAATGTTCACACATCATAGTGAAGAATAATTTATCTTACTGATGGTTATGTACAGGGCCTCAACTCTTGCTACAAGGATAATAATATAATGGAACAGCCTTTGGCAATATCTTAAACTATGCATTTGATTTAGATTATATTTTTACTCTCTGATATGTCTTATACATTCAGGCCTTCCACAGATAAGGGTTTTAATACATTTCCTGACTGCAGTTTTTGGGCTTTGCCTGAAGAATACACTAGGAGTCTCAGATCTTTAATTGAGGCAACCATATTTAGTGTCACTGAAATAAGTGTGATAACAGCTTGATGGTACAAAGTTTGACATGAAGAAAACACCTACCTGGTGATAATAGGATACATAAATTTCAGAGAACAAAAAAAAAAAAAAAAAAAAAAAGAAAATTACCACTCTGCCTGTCTTGATCAAATAACACCAGTGTTTTCTATTTATTTCACTACATTCAAAAGTTTATTTGGATTACTATGGAATGCTAACAGAAAATCACTTGCATTATGGGCTCAAGACAGGTGAGGAGTTTTAAAATATTGGTGAGCTTTTATTTTCACTAGAAAACTTATTAAGGCAAAAGAAAAAAAAAGAAATATCTGTTTTATTGTGGATATTTATTATAACAAACCACAGTGGTCCAAGAAGGAATTTGAAGTACCTTAGTAGGCCTGGATGTATAAGACATTAATTTAGACATAGGTACATACCTTTTCTCTCAAGGTTCAGAGCTTCAATAGTAAAATGTCAAACATCTCTACCAATGGCCATTTTTTTAATGTCTGAGAGAAAATCTTTAAAAATTTTTTTTGTAATTACAAAACTGAAAAACTACAGCCTCTTTTTCCTGTCAACATGAAACATTTAACCTCCAACAGGTTGAGAGTATCATTAAGTAAAAACAGACTTTTCTTGTTTTGATGTCAAATTAAACAAGATTTATAAAACTCTAATATCATATGCACTGAACTTGGGGACCCCACTCTAGTCTGAGTTTTCTATTTGCTTATTTGTTGGTTTAATGTAGAGTAAACTCTCTTGTTAGACTGCTTTCTATTTCTAATAGACATGTTTACACATAATTTAGAAGCAATATTTTGGCTTATTTCCTTCCTAGTGTTTTTTTTTTTCACTTAAAAAATATCTTAGCATTTATAGCAAAAGGTGGTTAATATTCATGTATAGTCAATATTTAGTTGATTATAATGAATTGGTTCTTCTTTGGACCAAATAAGGATAATTGAAATCTATGGTACTTCAAAAATTTAATTTGGTTCTCTACACTTAAATTTACATTCCATTGAACTATTAGCCAGAACTGCTAGCTAATAAACTAACTGAAGATACTTTAATTTTCATTTCTTTCACCATTCCAAAGATTCATATAAGTTAAAGTACATGAACAGCACTTTACAGTTGATAAGCACTTTTATATATATCATCACTTTTGATCTTCCCAGTATCCTGATGAGGAAGGGACATTATAGAATTATGGAAGATTTTATTATTATCTTTACTTGATAGATTAATAAATTGGTGATCAAGCATCATGCTCTTAAGCAAATGTAGGTAATTGGCCTCAGAAAAGTTAAGTCTGGAATTTCAAGTTTTATTGAATTTATTGCATTGCACTAAGAAAACTTCCAAACTTCTTTCCCACGATAACCTCACTTGCCACCCTTGGCTTCTGACCTTTGAAACATTGTCTTCATTTTTCTCGCTCCCTCTGTGCACCACTGCCTGGAACGTTACTGCTTTTCTTGAATATCCAAATCGTACCTATCGCTCAACATCAGCAAAAGTTTCACCTGCTCCAGGAAGCCTTCTAGCTGCCACTGTTCTTAGTTAACTAATACACCATTTGCAGAGATTGGTTCTTATGTTCTTGAGTGTTATATTTGTTCAGCTAAACTCTTCTGCTAGACTATAAGCTCCTAAGAACAGAGACCAAGTCTTACACTTCTTTGAACTCACAGCACTGTAGCACTGGATATGTGTATATGTATACATATATATGTATACATATATGTATATGTATATGTATATGTATATGTATATGTATACATATTAAATATGTGTATTTAATATATATATTAAATTTGTGATAAATATTTGCCTACTATTCATTACTTCCCAATGAAGCCGTTGCTGAGCCATAAATTATCTTACTATATTTGTATTCCAACCATGTGACTTGTAATTTAGCCTGTATAATCACCTATTATAGTTGAGTTCAGTGTAGTCATTTCAATATGTTCATGTACCAGTTGACCCTAGCATTGATTTCTGGTGGTAGTGAAACTCAGATATATGGTCTGCAGGATCAAGTCAGCTACACATGCCTGATGGATTCCCTGAATAGAGCAGACATTTGGCCCATATTTCAGTATTGAGAACAGGAACAGGAAATGTTATACAGTGATTGCTTTTCTATAGAATTACATTAGCATCACCCATTCTGCTAGTCATAATTTCTCTGCAGATCAGGGAGATCTATCAATGGCAGTTCCTGTGCCTTACCATATGAAAGTGCATTCCATTATTCATTATAAATGATGCTGATCAAGCACATCATCATTATAAGTTTAATTTTTAAGAAAGAAATCTCCATGTGGAAATGACACAGTTGACAGTCATTATGTTAAAAAAAAAAAAAAAAACAGTACCGTATGACAACTCAGTTCTTCTGGAATGTAAGTATTCTGCTTAAACAACTACTTTTGTTCATATTTTAAGGAGAATTTGGAGAAGTCTGTAGTGGGCGATTGAAGACACCAGGGAAAAGAGAGATCCCCGTTGCCATCAAAACTTTGAAAGGTGGCCACATGGATCGACAAAGAAGAGATTTTCTAAGAGAAGCTAGTATCATGGGTCAGTTTGACCACCCAAATATCATTCGACTGGAAGGTGTTGTCACAAAAAGTAAGTACTGATTCTCTTCATTACTTCTTTTGTATATCTCTATCTTAGTTCCTTAAAATTAACAAACAAACGAAAACCTCACTAGCAATACCACAGCCATTAAGAGGATAATCTACTTCAGAGGGCGCCTGGGTGGCTCAGTCGGTTAAGTATCTGACTTCAGCTCAGACCATGATCTCACCATTCATGAGTTTGGGCCCCCTGATGGCTAAGAGCGTGGAGCCTGCTTCAGATTCTGTTTCTCCCTCTCTCTGCCCTTTCACTGTCCGCTCTCTCTCTCTCTCTCTCTCTCTCTCTCTGTCAAAAATAAATAAAAATATTAAAAATTTAAAAAAAGAAGGTAATGTAGTTCAGATATCATCTTCTGAACCCCTCAGAATCTTGATATTAGGCTATGATATTATCAGAGTTTGCACTGGTCACCAAACAGCTTTGAAATGGTATTTATTACCTGTAAATCATTTGCTAATTTAACTTGAAGTAATGAATCAAAAGTAAAGGGCTACATATTTTTCTAATCTCTATAAGCTGTTTACTTCTTCTAAAGCTGTTAAAATTTCAATATTAATAGAAGAAACAGTTAAAATATTTTAGGTCATTAAGGTAAAATACTTCTGCTTGTAAATAAATTTCATATACAAATATGGACGCTTTATCTGAAGTAGAACTTCTAAACAAACATTTTTATATGGAACCCATCTACATAAATGCCATTAGAACTAAATTACTTTAATTTATATAAAATGGAAAAAAGAATTAAAAATTCGAGGGGAAAAATCCTGTTTTTACAGAAATAGTGAGCTCAAAGCCATCCCTTTGAACTTTCTTAATATTTCTTAATATAAAATTAATCTTATACTCTAAAAAATAGATTGCTATATAAACACTTTTATTTGAATAATGACAGGACATAAACCTTAACTCATTTCTCCTTATTCACTAAAAATTATAACTTATAAAACCCAATAGCAAATATTAAAAAAAACAAAAAAAAGTAATTTAAATCTTTGAGAAGCATTTTTTCATAAAACTGATATTTCTCTTAAACCACTTATGTAAAATTAAAATTTCACATCATATTTGAAAACAGGCAAGTATAAAAGCTTACTAAAAGCATACAACTGAGTATGTGTATGAAACTCCTAAGTCCCTCTCATAAGGCATTGACCAACATGCTGCCCAAGGGGAACAGAAGATAACAGTTAGCCTTGACAGTCTGGAAGACCCAAAAGTGTACTTTTGAAGATAGCTGTTGCACTGGTCTGTTACTTTAGTGACCTTAACGGGGCCTTCCAGTATTTACGTCCTTGTGTTGCTCTCTCCATTGGTTCTGGACTTGTCCATGTGTCTGTGTGGAAGCATCTTACACATTTGCATTTTGGAGCTTGTCCTCTTACAACACTGCTTCCTGTAACCCAGCCTCCAACACTGAGCAAAACCAGTATCAGATCTTTGTTTTCTCCCTCTGGTAAGTCACATTATATGACTTTGTTATGTCACATATTGCCATATATTTTATATGCTAGATATAGATATAGATATAGATATAAATATGGATAAAAGTAACGAAAAGGAAAAAGATTTATATAGCTCTATGAAGTAGTAAGATTTATTTATCCTAAATCAACTGAATAGGTTTAGTGAGATAGTCTGTGGCACGTGTCTGCCCATTTGAAATACTCCCCAATGCAGTGATTGTTTCATATGTCTAATAATCTTGTCTAAAAATGGGACCAGTGACCTCTACAAAGCCAGATTTGTATGTTTCCTAAGTCAGGGTCCTTGTTCCATTTCAAGAAAAAAGAAAGAAGTGGGGGGAAGGAAAGGGAGGAAAAGATAGTTGAGAAAGGACAGATTCAATATGCTTTTGAATGGCAATCATCATTACAGTTTGAACTTGTAAAAGTGAGCCCATATAAGGGTGCTGGGCTGTTGCTGAGGTGGATGGTAGAGATAGAGAAAGGGGTAATTCCCACAAAGATAAGTGGGCATATTTATACTCTTATCTTCTTGACTCAAGTGCTATGAGATTTTTAGGAGAAAGGCAATAAATAAATGAATGCCTCATTCCCATAAACACATGGTAATTGTTCCAAGATTGCCCTTAAGTAGCTAAAAGATAGCTAGCAATTAATGCTCCCTAAGGACTACCATATTGCATAAAAGATAATACTGACAAAGATAAAGATGAAGCATAAGTTTATGCAGTCATGTTAGTAGAGTATCCTGGGGTTCTCAGAAATAAACTCAGACTCTCAGTTGAAAGTAATGCAAAATTATAGATCAAAATCTTCATCAGATCCTTTTATAAATTCTTAATAGGGATACTTTTTATCTTATGTATACGTTTTATCTCCAAGAGATACATATTACAAAGTTCTTGGGAACACTTTGCTCTTTCATATTCAAAGCATATAACTACTTTTATTTTAAACTTGAAAGTTAAATGATTAAAAGCTGCATTATATAAAAAGTGTGTGTGATAAAAGTTGAACCTATTTATTTGATACACATCACAATTTCATTAACCTGTTAAGATAAAACTGATATAAACAGAGATTACTCGAGCTAAACCATATGCTTAGCACATACTTTTTGTCCAACAAGCAAATAGAAGCCATTAGTTAGAGAACAGACTTATAGCCATTAGTAGCATGCATAGTAGCAATTTGTAACTGGTAAGGTATACACCAGTGTCATTAGTTTCTTAACCAAAAGAGAAAGTACTACCCTCCTATAAAAAGATAAGAATAGTGGTTAAATGATGAAGACACACAGTGCAGTAACCACACTCCTGAAGCCTGGCCCAGCAGTTTGAATCATGATGATGGAAGGAACCAGAGAGAACTGATGAAGTGCCTATCTCCCAGCTTAGAGGCTGATAATTAAATTTAGATATACCAACTATATCTCAGGTAAATCATAGATCTAGTAAGGAGTAATAGAAACCAATGAGGATAGCAAATGAATTCCCAAACATAACTTCATTTCATTGTAGGACTTTCCTAAAGACATTCTGTGGGGACAGAACAGGAGCTATAACAAGAAAGTGCCAGCATGCCCAAACCTCTTTAAATATGGCAGAGTACTGTGGGCTCCTTTCAGACAGTTTCAGTGGGTCTACACAGGCTCTAAGGGAGTAGATTCAAGTCAGTCAAATACATTGTACAGTAACTGCATGAGAACTGCCCCTCTGGTTCCAGAATTGCATTCTGCTTGTCAAGTAATACATTGCCCAAGATTTCTGACTATTACTGTTGCCACCAATGTGATCCTTGCCTCTCCACCTGGTGTGCGTCCAGCTACCAGTTACAGGGTCTTGACCAAGTCCTCCATGTCTTTAGGCATCAGTTGTTTGGTTTTTGTTTTAATCTACACAAAAGATTGAAAAGTGCAGATTGGACTAGAAAACAGTAAAAGTCACATTTAGCCCTAATATTTTGTGTTCCATTCCTTTGCCAAAGGAAGAGGGTCACAGATGTTGGTGAGGAAAATTTGTGCCATTGGTAACTTATCACCTCACTTGTAATTTTTTAAATAACTTCAGGTTTGTATCAGTAATCCAAAGAGAATAGAGAGAGGTTCCAGAAGAAACAAAAAGTCCCTTTAATAAAGTTTTATTTTAACAATCTGTGAGAGAATGTATAGGTAAAATTTTCCTGTAAGGCAAAATCAAGGTTTGGATATAAGGAATATACATTGTAGGGGTAAATATTCTGCAAAACTGATTCTAATAAAATAAATTAGATAGTTTTCCCCCCCAACCCACCGGCCTCTGGAGTTCAGCCATTCTGCTAGCTAAGATAGTTTGAGAGGTTTGTTTTGCTTTGTTTTCTGAGACAGTTATTGAGCACCACCAGGTGTTAGAAATTATTTCTGATTAAAACCTAGAGCTATAGAAAAGAAGCACTCAGTGTTCGTGAGAAGCCCACTTGTTGGTGTCTGTCCACTGGGAGCAACAGACAAGCAGGCCACTATTTCCCAGTGTGATGTGTGGCATGTGTTGTTCTGGATACAGTTATTGTTAATTTATTCATCCATTTATTCAGTGAATATTTACTTACTGGGTGCCCACTCTTCTAGTCAGTGGTAATATGGTATTGAAAAAGAGCTTCTATCTACTGGAGGAAACCAAAAGAAATTAAATGCATGAATATAATTTTAGGTAAAGAGAAAAAAACCTGAATGAAGTGAAAGATCAAGCCCTGCCAAGATTTGGTAGAAGAATATTCAGGCAGAGAAAACAGAAACTCTTGTGGCTAAGAAAGAAGTTGGCATGTTTCGGGGCATCAGGGGCAAAGTAATAGCAGTAATACAGATTCGGGCATCCAAAACATCAGGGGCAAAGTAATATGTAATACAGATTACATATTCAAAGAAAAAAACCATAGGTAGGCAAAACAGTGAGAGGACTAGTGTAGTAATCCAAGTAAAAAATAATGGGAAACTAAATTAGATAAGATAAGAAGGGAATAGAGTCAAGAGATATTTCCAGAGTTAAATTGGGAGACTTCAGTGACTGATTTCAGATGTCTTACAAGTTTCTGGTTTAACACAAGAGAAGAAATTCTGGAGAAATGCAGATTTGGAGAGAAAATGATGAATTCTAACTTGATGTTGTATTTGAGGTACCTGGGACACTTAAAGAACTCCAGGAATCCTCTGGAACCTGGGTGGACGTCTAGGCTGCAGGTGAAAATTTAAGAGTACTCATCAGATGGATGGTGAGGGGCACCTGGGTGGCTCAGTCGGTTAAGCGTCCGACTTCAGCTCAGGTCATGATCTCATGGTTCGTGAGTTCGAGCCCCGCGTCGGGCTCTGTGCTGACAGCTCAGAGCCTGGAGCCTGCTTCGGATTCTGCATCTCTCTCTCTCTCTCTCTGACCCTCCCCCGTTCATGCTCTGTCTCTCTCTGTCTCAAAAATAAACAAACAAACAAACAAACAAAAAGATGGATGGTGATTGGTAGTTGAAGCTATTGGGAGGACAAGCTTACCCAGAAGGTTGAGGAGAACTATCCTTAACAGGCAAACTGAAGATGAAAAGCTTACAAAAGATACAGAAGAAACAACCTAGAAGAAAGGTTCCTAAGAATGAGGGAGAGGCCAATAGAGTAAAGGGAGCTGGGAAGCCAAGTAAGACAAGGATTGAGAATCATCTGTTGGGTGAGGCAATCAGGAGGGCACAGCCCATTACAGCTTATATGAAGATGGTCAGATTGCAGTGGACTATAAGGTATGTGCACACTGCAGTCAGACTGATAGGTTAAAATGCAAATTAGATTGTGTTGATTTCTTACTTACATTCCAGATGCTTACCATGCTATGTTATTCATTCATTCAAGTAATATTTATTATGTACCTAACTACTGTGTGCCAGGCACTTTCATAAGCATTAGGCATTTGGCAGTGAAAAAGAAAGCCAGAATACCTGTCCTCCTGGGTCAGGTCCATACATTTACGTCCTCTGGTTTCATTCTTCTCCAGTCTCTTGAATTGTAGATTACATTCCTGCTGAATGACAAAAGCATCTTAAAACTTACCCTCATTTATTCCATGTATCTCCTCCTCTTCAAAATCCCTGAGGAGCTGAATGCAAATGTACCAAGCTGACCCTAATGGGTACATAGATAACTATGATATGAAAAGGATATTGGTACCTAGAAGTCCCAGACACCTCTGGAGTTACCAGCCTCCTTTTTTTTTTTTCAGTCATGTAAGGGGCAAGGTCATTTGCTCAAGTGATAGGTAAAGGGCTTGGGGTATTCCTGAATGTTTGAAATAGCCCTGAGAAGAGTGAGAAAGAAAACAGACCAGGAAAACTTAGAAAGGTTGTGAGTATCACTGAGGACACAAGAGAATTTGGAGATCATGACAGAACTGCTACCCCAAAGATTGTGGTTAGCAAATGTGGTTAACAAAAGGAACGATGAGAGGCAGCAATAAGAGAAGAAATCCTAATTTGTTTTAATCTTTTCTCTCTTCTCCTAATATCTACTATTTGCTGCTACTGAAAATAGTGATGAATTATAATTGTGCAATTTTTGGAGTCTCAGTGGATTCTTGGGATATTTGCTACAAAGCATTTGCCACTTGGAATTATAATGTATACATATTGATAAATAGAAAATGAACTAGGGGTGCCTGGATGGCTCAGTCGGTTGAGCATCCGACTTTGGCTCAAGTCATAATCTCATGGCTCATGAATTCAAGCCCCGCATCGCATCAGCTCTGTGCTGACAGCTCAGAGTCTGGAGCCTGCTTCAGATTCTGTGTCTCCCTCTCTCTCTATCCCTCCCCTGCTCATGCTCTGTCTCTCTCTGTCTCAAAAAATAAATAAACATTTAAAAAATTAAAAATAAAATAAAAATAAAATGAACTAACTGTGACTATAAGAAATAGTAACAAGATGACATATTCTGGTAGCCCTGCGTACCTCACTCCATTCAAGCAGCACTGAGGCTAATTGGGAGCAGCAGCTTATACTCTGCCAGAGTGTGCTTCCCTATTTACAAGAGAGAAGGTACTTCTTCAGTGTTCAGGAGGAATTTATTCTTGTTCCTTCTGTGTTTAAGTATCTGAGTTTTCTCAAGGTCATTCAGTTTAATCACCTTTCTAGATCTGCCTCTAACTTAATGTGTACTTCCTGTGGTTCTCCCCTTTCCCTAACCAGCCTGCTAATTATCAGGTAGACTGTAATAAGATGTAACAGTTTAAAAATTCTAGTAACAAGTTGCTCAATATGAAGATAGCACTGTAAAGTATAGAACTAGGAGAGAAAAAGGAATATAAATACAATCTTATGTATACCTAATGCTGCCCTTTAATATCTCAAAATCAAAATGAATAGAATTATCTAGAGGGTGAAATCTTACTCATTTTCAAAAATAAAAATTCCTTCTAAATCATTCATGATGAAGTTTTTTTTTTTTTTTCTTCTGGTGAAAAGTTTGATGGTGCTGAATTTGAGAAGAGCTATAGATAACTCTATATAATAGACATAAATTTGCATCATGACATCAGGAGCATGAGAACCATTCTACCAAACTGGAAGTTCAGGCAATCAGTCATTACTGAGGAAATTTCACCAGGTTCCTGATGGTCTTATGTAGGACTGGATAAAGAACAGTAGAAGTCTTAATCACTGCAAATAATTATGGGCTCCTTGCATATGTGGCTTCTAATAAAAAACTATCCAGGAACTCCTGGGCACCTTAGTCTGTTAAGTGTCCAACCCTTGGTTCAGCTTAGGTCGTGATCTCACACAGTTCATAGGTTCGAGCCCCATGTTGGGCTCAGCACTGACAGTGCAGAGGCTATTTGGGATTCTCTGTCTCCCTCTCTCTCTGCCCCTCTCCCCCGCAAAATAAAAAATAAAAAAAAAAAAAAAAACTACCCATAAACTTAATAAAAATGTAGCAAGCTCCTTATTTAATTTCATGATGATGCATACTTTAATGCTTATTTTGTTGTTGTTGGAATATGTTACTCTGACTTTTCTCCAATTTTCATTTTGACATAATTTCAAACTTAAAGAAAAATTTGTGAAAATAGTATAGTTCCCACATAAATTTTTCACTCGGTTTCCGTTGATGTTAATATTTTACATTAACCATAGGATTATTATCAAAGCCAAGAAATAAATATCAGTACGGAACTATTTACCAAACTACAGAATTTTGTCCAAATTCTATCAGCCTTTTCACTACTGTCCTCATCTGTCCCAGGGTCCTGTGAGAGTTCCCACATCCCCTTAGGATCTTCTAATCTGTGGCAATTCTGCAATGTTTCCTTGTCTCATGACCTTGACACTTTTCAAGAGTACTAGTCAGTTATTTTGTAGACTATCCCTCAGTCTAGGTGTGTCTGTTGTTTTTCCATAATTTGATTTCTGGTTATGAATTTTTGGCTGGAGTATCACAGACGTTATATACCTTTGTGAACATCATGTCCATATGCCTTATTCCTGGGATGCTAACATCAATCACTTGGTTAAGGTTTTGCCTTCTAGATTACCCAGTATAAAGTTACTTTTCCCCTTTTGTAATTAATATATGTTTGGGGGGAGATAATTTAAATTATACAAATATCCTGTTTCTTTTCAAACTTTTCCCTACTAATTTCATCATCCATAGTAGATCTTGCCTACAGCAGTTATTACTGCTATTTTCTAATGGTGAGTATTCTGTTTCTTTAGCTCTTCTATGTTTATTAATCAGAATACTTCTTTAAGGAACAGTTGTATTTCAGAATGTTCTATAGATAGAATTATACAAAATGAAGCCTTTTGAGTCTGGCTGCTTTCTCTTAGAATGCGCTTGAGAGTCATTCACCTTTGTTGTTGTTATTATGGAGTAATATCTCTTTGTACAGATGTACCATAGTTTGGTGATACATTCAGTAGTTGAAGGGCATATGGTCTGCTTTCAGTTTAGATGATTGTTAGTAAAATTCTGTGAACGTTAATGCACAGGTGTTTGTGGGAACGCATATTTACATTTAACTTGGGTAAATTTTGGGTATGGAATGACTAGATTAAAAGATAAATATGTGTTTAATTTTGTGAGAAACTGCCAAAATGTTTTCCAAACCTGATGTACCATTTCACATTTCCACCAGTAATGATGGGTTTCAGTGGTTCTGTTCTATGGACGATAGTTGGTTTTGTAACTTTTTAAAAAAAATTAGCCATTCTAGTGAACCTATATCAGTATCTTATTGTCATTTTAATTTGCATTCCCTAATGACTATTAATTTTATCATCTTTTCATATGTTTATTTGCTATCCATATATATCTTCTTGGTGAAATGTGGTTTCAGATTTTTACCAATTTTCTTGCACTGGGTTAGTTTTTTCTTAATGTTGAGTTTTTAAAGTTTGAAAAAATATTTTCTAGATACAGTTCTTTGTCAGAAATGTGATTTGTAGATTTTTTCTGGTTTTTAGCTTGTTTTTTTTATCTGTTTGTTTTCATTTTTGTTTTTTTATTTTTGTGTTGTTGTTCTATGAAGTGTGTCTTTAACAGAGTAAGTTTTGTAAGATTTGGTTATATCTAATTTATATATTTTTTTCTTTTATGGATTATACTTCTTGGTGTGATATCTAAAAACTTTACCTAACCCAAAGTTACAAAGATTTGTTCTTCTTTCCTCTAGAAGTTTTATAGCTTTGCACTTTGCATGTAAGTCTATGATCCATTTTGAGTTTAGTTTTGTATGAAATGTGAGGTATGGGCCAAGGTTTTTTTGTTTTTGTTTTTGGGTTTTTTTTTTTTTTTTTGCATATTTATCATTTTATCACCATTTGTCAAATTAGTTGTTTTTTAAATAAAACTGTTTTACTCATTTTTAAGGTTCCTTCTTTGCTTCAATGGCTTTCCTTTACCTCCTTCACCCACCAGACAAACCTCATGCTGCCAAAGCTAGAAATTCAAGGCTCTATTTGATTGGCCCCACTCACAACATACCTTTAGCTTTATCTTCTGCCTTTTATACCTTTAAGTATATATTCTATTAACAGTGAATCCTTGGTAATTACCCTGAACACAGTATGCTGTTTCTTATTTCACATATTTTGGGGAAATTCTCCCTCTCCTCTGCCCCCATCACCCTTAACTCAGCCAGGAAACTCTACTTATAAGCGGATGACACAGCTTATATGAAACTTCCTTTCTAGATCTCTGCAATGGGTTAGCCATCTGCATTGCACTTAACATGTTGTACTATAACCACCATTTATATGTGTGGCCCAGAAGTCTGTTGTATTCTTAGCCCTTATACCATAGGATTAGGGCCTTAGCACCCTTTTCTGATGCCCCTGAGGCTTTGTTCTGAAACAGTCCAACCAATCTGTTAGTTGTTACCTGTTGGGGCTCCCTCTTATGTACACACTACCTGCTAACAGCTATTATGGAGGTTTCCCCAGCCCAGTCACTGCCTATCAGTAGAATAAAACAATCCTGCCATTAATGCATTTATCTGGGTTTTCAAAACCCCAGAATTTTGCGGGGTCCTCTGCTGAGTGGAGCAAGGAAATAGTCTTTCTCTATCTACTTGGTTCCTCAGTGTTTCGCTTAGATACCAAAGCTGTACTCATGTACTCTGAGCAGCTAGAATCTCTCTGAAACAGGTTTATTTGGTTTCGGATGACCCTTAGTTTCTCGATAATAAAGAACGTGTATGGCTATGTATGGCTACCTCATTTTCTCCACTTAATCTCAATATTCTATCCCAGCTCTACTTCATTCTCCCCTCCATCTCCCTCCTCCCAAATTTCTAATATATATCCTCTACTATGTATTTTAAACTTATTTCCTTTTGAATAGAATGGGAAATCCTTTGTACCGGAATGGGCATTTGGGGGGAGGTCACGGTCTGTTGAAGACAGTTTTTATTTTATTTATTGTGGCACCTGGCATGGTGCTGAGCATGGAGTAAGCACTAAGTGCATATGGATGAAAGAAAATGGTATGAAAGGGAGAAAGGAAGGAGAAGGTAGGGGTAGAATAAAAAGAAGAGAAAGAAGAAAGAAGGAAAGAAGGAACTTAATTTTTCAGACTTCAAGGCCAGTTCTAAATCTGAACGCTGTGTAACATCAATCACATTTATATGAAATTGGCAGCTTTTGTCATAGTTGTGATTCTCTGTACTTTTGTAGTTTTTCATTCCTCTGAACAACAATCATATTTTTAGCTGTTTTTGTCCTCTGAAATTTTCGCTGCCTACTACATTGCATTATAATTATTTAGGTACGTGTCTCTTTCTACTGTAGATGAGAATCAACTTGGAAGTAGGAACACAACTAATTCATCTTTACGTTCTTCTACGTTATGTAGTCTAAGTCATATCACTTAGCATTCAATCCCAACTTCAGAATGGATGAAGAAATATGGTAGTGTGTTTCCTATGCCTGAGAAAAGAAAGTAGGCACAACTTAGTCCGCTCGTGATTGAGATATAGCAACACAGTGATGTGAATTTATTGACATTTTTATTAGGTTACATCAATCACTGCAAGTGAATTTATTCATTTTCCACTCATCACAAATGCCAACCAGAGACATCAGTGAATTTTTTTCTCCTTTTCATTCAGATGCAATGACTATTTCGGGTTTCTTAGCCCTGAAAATAATGCATCGACCTTTTCCCTAAACATTAATGGCATGATTTCCTTGAAATAAGTTCAGTTTTCATTTTGGCATAGCTATATATTATATGAGACATGCTATTGTATTTGGTACAGCTATCCATAAATATAGAAAGCTATAGCACCTCTGCGACTTGATCACTATTTCATGTACCTAATCACTGAAGTATTCCATTACACTGGAATGAAAGTATACAGAAATGCCTTCCATTAGCTACAGTTTCTGTGATTTAATGATTTCTTTAATATAGATTACATATCATTGCAAGAAATCCCAGGATATTCCCTGCGGAAAACAGGTCTGGATAGGAAGCATAAGGCTGCTGGAGAAAATCAAGCAAAGAAAGGGGCCACTCCAAAGAAAGGAAGAATCAAGGGTCAGTCTACTGGGATTTCTTAGTTTGTTTCAAAAAATGTAGAAACTAGTTATTTCCCTAAAAAAGGATTTGTAATTCATATCATTATCTTACATTTTAGGTAAATAACTTTATATATTAAAAAAAAAAAAAAGTTTCCCTTATGTCACTGTCAGTATTCCAAGTTTTTTCTGCCTGAATCAAACAATAGTCCTGGGTCATAGCATTGATTGATAATAGATTCAGAAAATATTTCACACTACCTCCAAGTAAAACATTTGGAAGACTACATTTGCCACATGATTAAAGTTTCAATTATACAACATGTAAAGCTTAAAACTACTATTGTTTTATAAGGTGAAACAAATGAAACCATTCCTATATGTAAAATATTGCTACTAATCATTTGGTATCTTCCCCAAGTTTTAGCTACAGGGAAATTCTCAGTTGTTAAAGTGGCCCACCCTTCAGTCTAAGTATAGATGTCTACACTTCTTACTAATTAAGAAATTGAGAACTGTCCAGGAAAGCCGATAAGAAAAAGATTGTAGGAAAGCTAGTATGAATGGAGCAAATCCCTCTCTAAATCAAATTTGAATCCCTTCAAAAGCTTATGAAGAATCCATAAAAATTTCATGGTTGAGGGGTATATTTCTGCTTGTGTTAAAGATGTCTCCTATACAATAGGAAAAAAAAAACCTTCTTTTAAGAAATAATGTGTTATTCAAAGACATGATGACAAAAGCTATACTATCATTTAGAATCTTGATGTCAATCATGGAAAGATAAAGTACACCTATATCAAACATTAACTTCTCTGCGTAACACTAAAGGTGGGTATTGCAGTAAATACTAGTTTTGTAGTTTCTACATTTTGTTCAGAAACTACCTCCTTATTGATGCAGAAAACAATTATTATCTAGTTATAAATACCATATGCTAGTACCATAATAGTGTAGATCTTCCCTAAAAATGTGGTCTCAGGCAAACTTCCAGAAAGCAGGGAATATTCTTTCCTTTATATCATTTCAGCTTTCAAAAATTTTCGCAGGAAACCTCTACTTTCCCATAGTGAGGGTAACCTATATTCTGATTTTCAAAAGCTGTAACTTCTTCTTTATTATTATTTTTAAATGTTTCATGTCCTTTTTATTTGCCCAAATGGAAATTTGTCCTACAAAATATTGTCCTTATTGGTCAGGACAGTTATAGTTAAATGAACGTATTGTGGAGCCTGTTAATGTCTACGTTGTGACTCTCTCATACCTTAAATTAAAGGTATCTTTCTGAAACTAATGCAATTGCCTTGTAACTCCTCTTCTTGCTTTCACTGTTGTCCTTACCACAACCCACTTTCATATTCAGAGTGATTTAAAGAAAAATGTGCAAACTGCACTTAGGAAAAAAAATTGCCAGGTCTTTACTTTGGTCTGCAATGCCTTTAATGATCTGGACCCTGCTTTCCTCTCAGATGTTGTCTTCTACTTCTATGCCCTCCTACCACCCTGTGCTCCAGACCATCTGTGTTCCTGGAACACACCAAGCTCACTGCTGCTTCAGGGTTCCCCATGTTCTTGTTCACTGCCATGATTTTACCAAATATCCTTACCAGACTGGTGTCTGAAAATACGAATACCCTACCTCCTCTCCCCAGACACTCTTTATCCTCTATCTTGCCTTATTTTCTTCTCTTGTACATATAATTTTATAAATGGTGTAGTCTTCATTCTGATGTGCTTAGAATACTCTGCACCAACGAATGTTCTGGAATATACAGAAGTAAACACTCAGTGGAGATTTGCTTTATAAATAAATGAACCATTTTAACAATATCATTAAAACAATACCCTACTAGCATTTCTAGAATTCCCAGTTTTACTCATGCCATTATTTTGGCACATTACCAAATACAGATTGTTTAGACCAAATAGATTATTCAGTCTAAAACTTAAAATGTAGACTAAAGCACTATGAAATATTTTTATAATATATCAAATTGTATATAATAGGATTCTTACCTTTTTATAATTATTTATAAACCAGGCATATCATTAATATAAAGACTCTGGAATTGGGATTATGTAGTAAATAATGAAGTTATCAAACACTGCATATGTTGAGAATTGTATAGAGAAGTCATTCCAGTTTAGATGGATTAGCCTGTTAGCAAATTAGTTAATAAAAATGAACTCAAAGAAAAGCTTGAAGCAGAAAATTTTTAGTAAGTAAATTAACTTATGAAGCATATTTATTGGAAAGCAACATGTGTTTTTTTTTAGCTAAATGGATTCCCAAAATAGCAAACTTATTATTAACTTAATAGTTTTTTGTTCCAATAAAATTATTTTGTAAACCAAGTTAGTGTTTATTTTTGGATTACAGCTTTAGAATAATTTTGTTTTGTTTTCATTTGTTATTTTTCATATTGTCTGTACTTCCTAAAATAAACAAATATTGTGTTGGTATTTTGTTTCTAAGCTATGATGAAAAATATCTTTATATTAAATGGAACAACCTGACGAAATTTCCACTTTTATAGATGAAAAATTATTGAATGTAGGAAATTCCATATGCCTCTACCTACGAGTTAGGTTTCATTTCTAATAGAGTCAATTTGCAAAAGAGTTGGCCAGTTTATAAATAGAGTGTTATCTGTATACATACTTTTTTCTATAACCAAACCCTTGAAACAATGGAGGGAAACATCTCCCCAAATAAAATAGTAAATTAATCAGCAACATAAAACCAACTCATCCTAAATTAAGAAAAAACAAAAATAATTTACTGAGCCACATACCTGAGAAGTGTAGTAATCCAAGAACAGCTATATGCAGGGGTTCAAAAAAACAGTGAAATCACTGATGGATGGACGGATGGATGGATGGATGGATGGTTAGATAGATGGATGGATAGTTAGATAGATAGATAGATAGATAGATAGATAGATGATAGATTAGATAGATAGCCTCTACTTTTCTCTGCATGCTCCCTTTGGCTTCCTTTTTAGGCAGATTCTTTCTCCTTGCTGGAAAGATGACTCCCTGCAGATCTATTGACTAAATTGTCCCTAGCTGGGCCACATGCCCATCTTTGGTATAATTGTGTCCAGGTGGGTGGGACGCTCTGGCCAGACTATGTCACATACCTCCCCCTCTGGAAGGAGAAAAACTTACAAGAATAGCTTGGAACAAACAAGGGACATTTCCCAAAAGGAAAACAACAAAGAAGTAATTAGTGTTCACTTCATGGATTTTTTAAAAAATCTCTAGAAAATTAATTTGTTTGGTCTTGATAGTTATGAGCATAACTCTATGCTTGTGTGTATAATCTATATATAACAATAGGAGACACTATGAGATTTGCAGGGTGATTCACAACAGACTGAGAAGAAAAATATTTTAGGAAACCAAATACATTGCTAACAGCAACAAACTAGTATACCTATGATTATGCTGTTTATTAACTATAATTTTTATTTTTTTAATAGCTGCTTGTAAACGGAGCTAATAAGTGGACCTTTTTGCTATTTAAATTTGTACTTAAACAAAATCAAAAATATAAAGAGTAAAAACAAATCATAACTTGCCATTTAAAAAAAAACTTTGTTAAACATAATGTGATTTTTCTTCTGCCATCCAGTTCCATCTCCTAGAGTTAATCCCTGTTAATAATCCAGAGATCATCTTCCTAAATTTTCTATACATGTATATAGAAGCATCTGTGTCTGTACCTCTCTATATACAGTTTTATTCACTGGAATCATGCTATACAAATTAGTTTCAATATTTTTTTTTTAATTAGGCATTCTATTGTTGAACATTTGGTTTGGCTATGAGTAACTTAACAGCTATAATCATGGTAGTTTAAGTAATATATAAATTTCTTCCTCACATGAGTCTAGATAGACAGTACAGAGCTTTTTAGAGGGTCCATGATCATTTGAGATCAGTTTCTTTCTATCTCATTTTCCACTCCCCACTGCATAGGACTTCAATCTTCCTGTTATGGTTCTGCCCTAGTTCTACCTGTCCTGGCCATCTCTAGCCAGCAGGAAGGAGGATGCTGCTTGCTAGTCACATTAAGAACATTCTGCAAAAGTTGTGTTGAGAACAGCTGCAAGGGAGGCTGGGAAATGCAGTCCCTATCTTAGTGATATTGTTATCTGTATTAATAATGCCATCTTATTTTCTGTATTTTCTGATATTTTGACATATGGGACTTGCTGATCCTAAAGAAACTGCCCCTCCAAGGCAATCAATTCCTAGAGAGGGTAGAGGACTCATTCACAAGTGGCCCTTTCATATGCAAACAAATCAATCCAAAACCTGTACACACACACCCCCACACCCGCCACCTTCTTTATTGAACTCTCCCATCCCAAACTATTATTCCCTGGTCCTAACTATCCTAGAGCCAAGTATCAGACAACTAGGCTCAGCCCCTATACCCTGAAGCCCCAGAAAGTATTTCAACTAGTCAACTGTAAACTCGCTTGATCAGCTTACATTACCTTGCTCATTCCTTCCTGCTAAAATCCCAGGTAAGGCTCTCATCCACATTTTCCCCTCACTCTTGTTACCTCCTGACCAACCATGGTGCTTCTCATGTGGCCCTGTGTGGTGTGTGATGTTTCCTGTTTCTAGTAGGGATGTTTGAATATAAAAACTCATTCCTGTATGACTATCATTGTCAGTCTGTCTTACCATACCTGATCAAAACAAATCCTGGATACATTTTAAAGCATTACCAGATAGTGTTGAATGCTGCACACTACTAAAATCACAGAATTAAAACCCTTTAGAGGGATAAATTTTATGGTATGTGAATTAGCTTTCAATAAAAAATAAATTAATTTAAAAAAATGGGCTTTTCCACAGTAGAAAAATGAAATAATAGGTGTTGGGGCATGATAGCCATGCTACAATATTATGTTCCAGATTAGCACATATAAATATCCCTCTTTTTCATGTCTGCCTTAAGTTATATGGTTATATTATATTTTATTTAACATTTCACTTAACAGTAAACATTTAGATTGCTTCCGGTTTTTTTTATAAACTGTGCTATAATTTGGATCCGCATTATGCTTTTATTATCATAGGATAGATTCCTAGAGTTGTAATTCTTAAGTCAAGTGTGGGTGATACTATTTTAAAATAGATACTGCAAGGGCGCTTGGGTGGCTCAGTCGGTTAAGTGTCCGACTTCAGATCAGGTCATGATTTGACGGTTCGTGAGTTTGAGCCCTGCATTGGGTTCTGTGCTGATAGCTCAGAGCCTGGAACCTGCTTCAGATTCTGTGTCTCCCTCTCTCTCTGCCCCTCCCCTGCTTGTGCTCTCTCTATCTCTCTCAAAAATAAATAAACATTTAAAAAAATTTTAAATAGATACTGCAAATTACTTTCCAAAATATTGTGCAAATTTAGAATCCTCTTAAAAGAATGAATGCTCATTGGTTTTTATTTAATTCTACCAATTATTCATCTTTAATAAAATTTTTACCAATCTGATCATAAAACACCTCATTATTGTTTTAATTTGCATCTTCAACTATATATGTTAATTTTATGCATTATAAAAAACTATATATGCATTATTTTTACCTTTATATTATTTCATATATTGTATATTTTATAGAATATATAATTATATATTTATATTGTATATTATGTTTTTATAATGCATAATTTCTTATGCATTATTTAAAAACTATATATGCATTATTTTTTATGTTTAGTGACCATTTTCATCTCTTTCTCTGACAATTGCCTATTCATATCCCTAACTCTTTATTAACCTGGAGTATGTAACTCATTATTAATGAGAGACATTGATGTTAACTTCCTGTCTCTATCTGGAAAGGTATAAGATAGTCTCTTCATCTTACATGACTCCAAGATATATCCAGGAATATGTCTTCTTTACATACATCTTGATTGGCTCTCATGTGCTTCAAGAACTGTAAATTCACTTTTTCTCCACTTCAGGGTAGTTCTCTTCAGTTGTTTCTTTGAAAATTGCTTCTCCTCAATTTTTTCACTCCTGCTGGAACTCACAGAACATGCACACTTAATATCCTGAGTCTGTCCTCCTTCATATTTCATATCTTAAGTCAAGATCTTCCATTCTCCTGTGATCTTAAGATCTTTTAAAAATGAGTATTGAATTTTCAGTAGTGTCCTCCTTTTTTCCAATTTCTCTGGTGCATTTTCCTTTCGCTTTTTAAAATCTTACTTATTATCTCAAGAATTCTCAGTGCACATGTACAATGACTCTTCTATTTCATCAACTGTAGCTGCTGTAGATGACCCACCTGCTCTGGTTGTTCATCTTGGTCTCCTTTGTTCAACTCCACCTACCTATTCTTTACCGATTCATGGCAGAGAAGTGGTTCCCTCAGCACAAGTACAGGGAGAGACATAGTAGATTTGGCAATTAATAAGATATTAATCGATTTTCTCTCCCAGTGTAGAGTTTATCTACTGAAGCTTAGGAGAGGACAGAAGAAGAGAGACCACTTGAATTGTCGGAGGGTGATACAGCTGAGATGAGAGGCTTTTCCAGCTGGCTGAAGGCATCTCCAGCCTGAATGGCAGGCTGTTCTCACAGCCATAGGCAGCTAACTGCCTGTCTTTGGATAAGGGGATCCACTCAGCTAGTGTCTCCCACAGACAGTTTCAAGATTGGTAGCCTTCACCTCAGGTTCTTTAGAGAGCTGAGCCTTTTACTAGGCCACTGGCTACTTTTCATTCAATCAATGAGTAAATTGTAGACATTGCTGTTTCCCCCTCACATGTGTTTTTTTTCCTGTCTCTCCCAGTGTCATGGCTGTTTGTCTTTCGTCCTCTTTCCTGTTTTCCATTGCCTTCCGTTATTCTTCTGTCTGCTTCATACATAGTATATATTGCCAGCATATACAGGTACAGGCAACATTAATGTATCCTAGAAAAGACAAATGGAAGTAAAATAATACTTTAAAAGGCTTTGATAAAAATATATCTAAGCCTTTAATCAGAACCATATAAAAAATAATCAGAACCATATAAAAAAGAGGGTTACAGGTGCTGGTAGACTTTTTTGTTACTGTTTCATACCATTTTGAAGTACTTGTAGTTTTAACTTTATGCTTGTCATGCTTCATAATAATAATGACAATTCTATTATATAGGTTTTATAATTATAAAATATTATATTACTTACTTAAATATCATATTAAACATTTAGATATTATATTAATTACAAAATATTATATTGTATATAAAATATTACAGTTAATTTTTTCACAGTAAAATTTAAATTGATTGCTAAAATTATACATTCTGAATGCTGAGTATATGATCCAGTATTTTTTTTCTTATGAATACTTTGTTTACTGTAAGGAAATAAAACGAACACTAAAAATAGCATATTCACAAAAATGGGCCATAAAGCCAATTTAACTAAAAGGCAAATTTTTCAGATTGTTCTCAGTACGTCCAGGCCCAGTACATTGCTGCATGGTGCATGGTTGGCATTTAAAGAAAGATTCAACAGATAAAAACTGCAAGTCCTGTTAAGTGTTAGAACCCATGATACATAAGTCATGACAAAAATTGCTATCCAACTTTTTCTTTTCCCAAAAAGAAAATAATTCATACATAATGGATCATGTAAAAGAAAAAAAAGGAAGAAGAAAATAGTAACATTTTGTTGAATTTGATCAATACATAGAATTACTATTAAATGTGCAAAGATCTCTGAAGCTAATGTCAAACCTGAAAAATCTGTCAGCAGCTGTTACACCCTTTAAGACCAATTGCTGCATAATCAGAGGTCATACAAGAATGAAAGCTTAGGCATGGTCCAGGTAAACGTCTGGCATATACAGACCTTCAAGGCAGAAAAAAATATCATTCCCAATGTCAGAAAAGAGAGTAGAAAAAGGAAGATAGAGGACTCCCATCAGCATAGAGGTGATATCAGTGATATCCAATCCATATACCAAGACAGAAGTGGTTTACAGAGAGTAATAAAGACCAGAAGAGAGCCTAAGGAGTCTCCTGCTAAAATTCATTTTTTTTAAAAAAGAAAATTTTGTTTCACAAGGGCCTGAAGAAATCAATTGAATAAATATCAAAAGGAATCTGAGCAGTCAGGAACAGCTCCTTGAAGTCCCCTACATTAATCAGATGCCATGATTTATAAAGTCCATTATAAATATCCAAGGAAAATTAGCTTACGGAAAAAAAAAAATCAAGTAATTGTGCATTTGTAGCAATATTAACAATCTTATTCTTACAGGTGATTATTATCTCTAATTACATCTTTTAAAGAGAGAGGAATATGTGTAATGGAATAACTATGTGTATGATTTATAAATTCTGAGAGAAAGTTTTTAAATTCTGCTTTCTAAATAACTCTAACTTCTTAAAATCATACTAAGTAAGCTCTGATGGTAACTAAGTATCAGAATGTAACTTGAATGTATTAGATATTAATATAGTAAAATATCAGAATTTACACATTATGAATACAAATATACATTCACACATGTTTATTAAGATTTTAAAATTTTCAAGGTCTTGCCCCTGGAAGACATCATAAAGATAGGAAGAGCCTTTATAGAATTTATCAATCCTACCAGAAGACAGTTTCAGTGCTTACTCTATGTAGCCAAACCTCCTCGATTTCAGTGAGAAACCTGAAACTATAAAGAATGAATCTGCTAAAAGTCACATACTTAGTTATTACTAAAGTTAGGATTATATTGGACAATGATGACTTGAAGTCAGTTTTATATGTTGATTATTCAAATTTATTTGTAAAATCAAGGCAGCTTTTGTAAGAAGTCACAGAAATCCAAGTCATATTGTCTTTTTTTTTTAAACCCGTAGAGGAAAAGATTTATTCATATATTTGGTTACCTTAAAATCAAGAACTTCTGTTCATTAGTAGACATGATAAACAGAATAAAAGACAAGTCATATTGTCTTAATCCAAAGAGGTTATGTTGACTCTTGTAACTAGAAATCTAGGATCTTTTAGCTGCAGGTATGGCTGGATCTAGAATTAAAAACAAAAGTTGCTTTCAATCTATTGGCTATGCTTTATTCTATAATGGCTTCACTCTCTGGGTGAACTGTCGCCATGTGACAGCCCACTGTATTTTGATGTTAATCCCCTACCTACTTCAATTCCAATGAATAGTTGCCTTTATTCCCTGTTCTCTGTAACAACATCCTGGAATGAGCGTCATTGATCTGACATGCTATAGGCTTATCTCTGGAGCTCAACTGGAATGGAGGGGTGGCTTGAAACTTCACCACTGCAGAATAGAAACTAGATGAAATTAGAGAAAGCAAAGGTTGTTTTTAAGGAAAGTCAGTGTGTTCTTCTAAGACCCAAAGAAAATGGATTGCAGGCAAGCAAAAGCAGATGTCTACTATATTCAATTGGGTTCATTTTTTATTCTGAAGATGACATCACATCTGGCACACTTAATATTATAGTGTTATGGAAAGAGCATTGGGAATAAAGGCAGAAAGGTCTAATTGTATGACCTTGAGTAGGTTGACAAGCCTTTCTGAGTTTACTTTCTTCATATGTAAGTTATTAAAAATACATTCATCACCACTAAATTCTACTCCCGAAACCAATACTACACTATATGTTAATAAACTGGAATTTAAATTTAAAAAATACATTCATCATTGCAATTCTATAAATTATTTCATAAAGAAAAAAAAACTTGGTAAAAACGGCATATGTGCTAAAAATAAATTCAGTCCTGCTCTATTACACAACTTCCAAGGACATTGTTCATGCAGCATACGATAGAAGAAATCTAGCAATGTTGTCCATTAAATGGGGCTAATAATACATTCTTTACAGAGCGGTATGAAGATTTCATATGATAATGTGTGGCAGTGTCCAGTATAGTGATAGCCACTGTTATTGATTGAATTGTGTCCCCCAAAAAGACATGTTCATGTCCTCTCTGACTGTACTTCAGTATGTGACCTTATTTGGAAGTAGAATGGTGATAGATGTAATTAGTTAAGATGAGATCATAATGGAGTAAGGTAGGCCCTTAATCTAATATGACTGGTGTCCTTATAAGAAGAGGAGAGAAGACATACAGGGAGGAGTATGCCATGTGAAGACACAGAGACACATAGGGAGAAGACAGCCATGTGAAAACAGAAATAGAGAGTGGAGTGATGTATTTTACCAGCCAAGGAACAGTAAAGATTGACAATGGTCTCCAGCAGATAGAAGCATGGAACAAATTCTCCCTTAGAGCTCTTAGTAGGAATCAATGGGACCAGCACCCTGATTTCGGGCTTCTAGCCTCCAGAACTATGTGAGAATAAACTTCCCTTGGTGTAAACCATCCAGCTCATGCTATTCTTTGTATCATCTGTAAGAAACAGCCACATTGGAGTCAGTCAGGATTAAACTTGAACTTATTTTATTTTAATGTTTTTGAAATATAGTATTACTTACCTATTTTAAGTCTTTTGATATTTTGAAAATAATATTTAACAACCATTTTATTAGTGTTGGGCATCTCATTATATCTTTATAACACTAGCCATTTTGCCTATTCCTTCCTAGAAAGCCTGTCTTGTCCTGCTCAATTCCCTTTCTCTCCCAGCTCTCCTCCTACTCCTCTGACTAGCTATTCTCTGGCTTTATCATGTCCTCCTCTTCCTCTGCCCTTAAGGTTTGTGGAGACCAATATTTGACCCCCAACCTTCTTTTTACTGTGCTCATCCTGACCATTCATGCATTACCAAATTCAGTCATAGCCAGCACCACTCCCCCGAGCTCCAAATATGCAATGGCTGGGTGCTCTTCTCCATCTGGATATCAAATACACCACTCAGAATATGTCCAAAACAGAAGTCATGATCTTTCTTGCTTCTCCTTCATCATAAATCCAGGATGCATCACAGATTGCCCCTTTCTCTTACTCTTCACATCTAATCCAGATCCACATTCTCTTGCTTCTTAAATCTATCTCCCTCAGTTCATCTTCATTACTAACTTTATTAAGTTCTCTCATCATTTCTTTTCTAAATTAACATGGGACGCCTGGTGGCTCAGTCAGTTAAGCATCCAACTTCAGCTCAGGTCATGATCTCACAGTCCGGTCTGTGGCTTCGAGCCCCACATCGGGCTCTGTGCTGACAGCTCGGAGCCTAGAGTGTGCTTCAGATTCTGTGTCTCCCTCTCTCTCTCTCTCTGCCCCTCCCCTGCTCACGCTCTGTCTCTCTCTCTCTCAAAAATAAATAAACATTAATTTTTTTAAAAAAAGAGAGAATCACATAACTTTTATCTCTTGCCTCCATTTTTGCCATTCTCCACCTCATTCTACCCAGAGCTGCAGGAGTGATCTTTATAAAATGCAAAACAGATAAAATTCTCCCCTGCTTAAAAGTTTTCAAGTTTACTCACAGTTTAATATAGAAAGTTCAAGTTTTTTAGCACAGTATTCAAGTCCTCTATTGATCTGGCACTTGCTTCCTCTCTCAGATCATTTTGATAATTGCTGTACATGTTCCAGCTCCATTCAATCACTTAAAGTGCTCAGAGAGCACCATACTCCCTAGAGCAGCTCCTTCTGCCTGGAATGTTCCTCTCTTCTTTCTTAGTATCACTTTTCCTTTTTAGGTTCAAATCAAGGCGTCCCTACTTCCTATAGAGTCATGACTTCCTTTTTCCCCTACTGTGCCCTCCTCAAATATCTAACTTGGCATCTAAAATGCTGTGTTACCCTTATTATTTTACATACACTTATCTCTCTCATCAGGTTGCTTATATTTCCTGTTCTGTCACTTATTTAGGTGACTTTGAACAAGTTTATTTCTCTGCCAAAAGAAAAAAAAAAAGGATGTAGTCGTTCTTTTTTCATTGGATTGTTAGGAAGATTAACTGAATATATATTTATATTATTAAGAATGTATTTGTGAATATTAAGAACATAGTAAATGTTATATACATTGATAAAAATACTTCTCATGACAAAAGATTAGAGCAAGACTTCTGTTTTAATTGGAAAGAATTCTTATTCTTGCATCAGCATATATTGAAAACACTGAACTTATTATAAACATTATTTCTGTAGCTACTGGTACTTTCCAATATGCATGTAAAAATATACCCACTTATATAAAATAACAGAGTTCCTTCTTTCCTGTTGCATGTTGAGCAAATGCTTGCTGTGATCAACCATCACCCTCTCACGGCTTTTCTCTGTACAAGGATGCAGAACCAGAGGGGCATTATGTATGTCACCATGGCTTTTGTTGAATCAAACCCTGTTGAATTCTATATGAAAGAAACTCTTTTACTGTGAAGTATCCACTGGCACGATTACTGGGTTGCACTACTAACATGTTACCCAGCTGCCAACAGCAATTTTATGGTTGAAGTCCATGTAAGTAGAGTAAAAAAAATACATGAAAATGAAATAAAATTGTGATACAAATACAAATGTGAAGGAGTCATAGAAGTGAGTGGTCAGGAGAATATTATGGAGGAAAAAGGCCATGAATTGGGAGGATAAAGGTGCCTGGGATTCAAACAAGCAAAAAGATCATATGCCAGGGATGCTAGGTCAGGGGAGCAGTATGAGCAAAGGCACAAAGACAAGAAGAGCATTTCTGTATTTCGGAGATAGGGAGCATCTCAGTCTGCCTTAAGCATTAGGTTTACATGATGAGGTATTAGGGTATAAATCCAAAAGATATGTTAAATCATATTATGGAAAGCCTTAAATACTAAACCATACTATTTTAACCCTACTGAAAATGAAATAGAAAGTTTTTAATACTAGAAAGGTTTTTTTGAATGTTAGAAAGTCTTGAAGAATAGAAAGATGACAAGTCTTCCTGAAGGGGTGGTGTACAAAATGGCTAGAATAAGCTAGAGGTTAAATTCCGGCCAGAGTGCAAGGAAATAATATCCTTCTACAAGCAACTGTAGAGTCCAGAAGCCAGAATGTGGCAACAAAGAAGTCATCTTCAGATTCTGTTAAGAACCGAGAAAGGTCAGACTGAAATAGTTCACATAGAGAGTCAGGGAAAAACAGTTTGAAACTCAAAGCCCAAATTCAGGGGTAGAGTCCCAGATGAATGGAATTGCACATGGTGGGCAGAGCCCAGGTCAGATTCTGTTGTCACATAGAAACACGTCACATGTATCACAGTAGGGAGTTGTCATCTGGGGCAGCAGTCTCAGTAGTTACAAAATACTGCTCCCAGGGTAGCCCAGGAACTTAATAAACCCAAATAGGGAAAGAGTAGAAGCAGAGGGACCAATTAGCAGCCTATTGCAATAGTCACAATTAAGGGTAGTAAGGGCCAGAGGTAAAATGGTAGAAATGGGATTATAGGGGTTGACACAAAGAAGATTCAAGAGGAAAACACTCCTTTTTTAAAAAGTTCTAGAGTTAAAATATCGTCTTTTGAAACAATCGCTTATGTCAGGTAATTTCTCCAAAACGTAAGTGCTAATTGATAGATTCTAAAGCTGAGTTGTGAGTTAAATTCTTGTACTTTTAGAGAAGTCACTCTCTCAGTGACCTGGCTACTGCATTATCATCTCAAATGCCATTTTTTCTTATTATTTCATTATGATGTAACCTTCAAAGGACAAAAATTACATGTAAGTAATAAATCTTATTTCCCTAAGACAAAAGAAAGTCTGCCTTGCAACTTGAAACTCTTTTCTCTATTTCACACTACACAACATACATTAGACCCTAATTTTTCTGTTACTTTGACTCCCCATGAACTTGCCATTAAATAGCTTTTAATTGAGATCGAACAATAAGAACCTACAAAGAAGTGAATTCTCAGTTCACCAAAGACTAATTGCCAAGCCCTGCAGTGTTTATAAGCATCAAGGTCAATGTGAAATGTAGAAGGTCAATGAAACTTGCTTATAAAAGAGCTCTGGACTCAAGACCAACACTGCAATGTGTAGCAAATTAGCAGCATTTCAGTATACCTCTGCTGCCACTTTCTGTTCATAAAACCATAAGGTTATTTTAATCCAGTTTTACTTTTTTCCTTTAGTCAGCATTTTATCCATATATGCAAACTATCCTTTTAATCTTGGCAGTTTATCTAAAGTAGAAGCTTTCTTGGACCAAAAAATCTATATGGTTCTGATTAATGCTTATGTGATCTTAAACAGTAATCCCTTAGTTGCTCCTTTTTTCCTGTTTTGTGTTTTATGTGATATTTTAACATACTTGTTGAGTTATAAGGCACTCACGGTAATATAAGACCTTAGCTAGGTAACAGAATCATAGTAAATTATACACCACATGGTTCTTGGCCTTCTGGTTCCCAGATTTTAAATCCAAGGGCAGAATGAATGTATAAGACTTTTTTAAAAAATTAATTTAGGATTCCTTTGTGTTGTTACATAGCTGGCTCATGAGTGACCAATTTAATCTGAAACAATTTCTCATTTGCCTGTTGATTGCCTGCTATGTGCCAGATACCATGCTGCACATTTCTCATACATAGTTTAACAAATCCTCACAAACACTACAAAGCTAATTTTTGTTTTCTCCATTTCTCAAATAAAGAGCTTAATTCAAGGATGGTAAGTAACTTGTGCAGTATCATACAGCTTGTAGGTGTCAAAGTCAAGCTGTGATCCATGTCTGTCTGACCCTAAAGCTTATGCCCCTTCATTATGTTAGATGAAATCTTCTGCTTTCTGCCCACACCTTCATAACAAAATGCATATAGATTATATTGCACCTCTAGATGTAGGACACTGCTGAATTAAGTAAAAGACAAAATAACAGCCAAATTTCTTAGTAAAGAATAATTCCAAACTCACGGCCTTTTAATAACAACTTTGTCTATTTTGAATAACTCTGCCTCCCAGTGACGTAGTTTAGAAATTGTTGGGGACACCTGGGCGGCTCAATCAGTTAAGCATCTGACTTTAGCTCAGGTCATGGTATTGCAGTTCATGGGTTTGGGCCCTGCGTCCGACTCTGTGCTGACAGCTCAGAGCCTGAAGTCAGCTTTGGATTCTGTGTCACCTTCTCTCTCTGCCTATCCTCTGCTTGTTCTCTCTCTCTCTCTCTCTCTCTCTCTCTCTCTCTCTCAATCTCTCTCTCTCTCCCTCCCTCTCCCTCTCTCTCTCAAAAATACATAAACATTAAAAAAAAAAGAAATTGTTGGACTAGGGCACCTAAGTAGCTCAGTCAGTTGAGCATCCAACTCTTGATTTCGTCTCAGGTCATGATCTCAAGGTTTGTGTGTTTGAGCCCCACATTGGGCTCTGTGCTGACGGTGTGGAGCCTGGTTGCCATCTTTGCTTCTCTCTCTGCCATCTTTTCTCTCTCTCTTTCTCTCTCTCAAAATTAAATAAATAAACACTAAAAAAGAAATAAATAAATTTTGAAAATATGTAAAGGGTAGAAAGGGTAATAATATTCTTCTTACTCGCATACAAGGAATTCATGATGCCTGACAAGGGCCAAAACAAGCAAGAGCTTAAAAGAATAAATATGAAACAGTGTGCTTTCATATTATATTAAGTAGAGTAAGGCTTTAATGCTGGTCAACTGAAAAATGCCAGTGAATTTTTGTTGGCCACGAGTTCAATAATAGATTACAGTGTGACATGGCTATTTCCAAAAAGCTAACTACATTTTTGGTTCCATTGATATCATTGGGAAAAGGACCATTCTGAATGACTGAAGGATTCCTCTAATAGTCTATATCTGGTGTACTGTGATCAGTTCCAGATAACGTATTTTAAAGGCAATATTGACCAAGTATATTTTTTCCAACAGTAGGGTAACTAAGGTAGTGTGACTTAAAATAAGTGTCTAATAGATCAAGATATGTTTATCCTACAGTCAAAATGTAGTAAGAAAATGTAAGTGGCAATAATAGGATTCTCCAGATATGGTAAGTGTTGTTACATACAACTGTGAAAACCAACAGATGGAAGTTGCACGAAGGCAAATTTTGTATTGATTTTATATGAGTTCGGAAACCCCAACGATGAAACAAACTGACACAGAGCATAGTTACAGAGATGCAAACAGAACAGTAAAAGAATGTCCACAATGTTCAGGCTCTTCCCAATTCTAAGATACTTTGCCTAAATGATAGCCATGATATTTTAATATTATATCATTTATCAACCTATCATACAATGTGCACCAAATAACTTTTCACCCTCTTTTATTTAAACAACTTAGAAGAAGGTATTTAATTGCTTTGAGAAGAACTGTAGGTTTCTCTCAGAGAAATCCAAATTGCATTATCAAGTAGAGAAATGGTTTTAATAATTTATCCTAAAGGCTAAATTTATAGAGTCATTCAATCAACAAACATATATTGAGCAGTTAATAGGATTCTAATACAAATAATGTTCCATCTGTACTCCCAAAGAGTATATAAGTCTAGTAGAAGTGACGAGAGATGTGGAGGATTGATACTTGAGTGCAATAATAGGTAATGGACGAGTGCATGAGGTTCAGGCTAAGCACATTAGATACATCTAAAGAAGAATGAGAATAAAAGAAACTTTCTTAGAGGAATTAACACTTAAGCAGAGTCTTGAAGAACGAGTAAGAATTAATTTGGTTAGAAGGGTGAGGAAAGGATATATTATTAGCAGAAAGAACATGTAGGAAGAAGCTAGAAATGTGAAACAGGTTAATAGGTTTATAAGCCTACAAGCATTTCCTTACTCTGGGAGCAAAGGGTTATTAGATTAAAGCAATTTTGGGACATGTGGCCAGAGAGATTGACAAGTTGAAAAACAATGGATAAAGAGAAAAACTGCAATATTTATTAAGCAAATGATTAGTATGGAAATTAGATGATGAGTTCCTACAAATCACTTTTAAAAGACTCCATTATATAAAATGGAGCAAAAATATGAGTAGCCAATTTGCATAAAAACAAATATGATTAGTAAAAATAAGAAAATGTATTTAATCTCACTATTACCCAAGATATGCAAATTAATACCAAAAATTTAAATAGTTTTTACCTAATTAGCAAAAGATTGATAATACCACTGCTAGGGAGGGGATGAGAAAATAAGAACATACTTGTCACTCACTATTGGTAGGAGTATAAATTGACACAATTGACAGACTTCTTGTGGACTATTTGAAAGTATTTATCATATTTTAAAATTAACATATTGTTCAACTCATAAACCCTACAATGATGTAACTATTCTGGATATACACACAATAACCCAAATACCAAGAAGGAGATGGTTAGATAAATTATTGCTTATTTGTCCTAGTGAATATTATGATGCAATTAAAAAGGAGGTAGACCAATATCAAGGAGGGTCTCCAAGACATGTAATCAAGTTTAAACATAAAGAAGCATATTTACATATCTATTTTTATAAACATACATAGCATACAAAAACATCTGAGAGTGCACACATCAAAATGATAGCAGTAAAAGGCAGGGATTAAATGAACAATAAAAGGGAATTTTCACTGTTCCAAAGTGTTTAAATTTTAATAAGAATATCTTTGTGCATTACAGTGTAATTTAAATTATAAGCATTATTCTTAAATCTGTGGGGAGCTTTTAAAAGGTTTAAGCAGGGAAATCACATAAACACATTTGCATCTTGGTAATGCCTTCCTGCCAGCTGATGTAAGGGCAATTGGGGGGACGCTAACCTGAAGATAGGGAAGTCAATTAACAAATGGCTCCAGTGGTCCCGAGTAAAAGTAATGGTGGACTTAAAGAAGTTTTACAGTTGTGTTAAAGATGCAAGAAGGAGATGACTGACAACAATATTTTCTACATGGAATCCATAGAACACTGCACCTTAGGATGACAAATGTGAGAGAGGTCTAAATGATCCTCCAGTTTCCAACTTAGCAATTAGCTGAATGGTCAAGTCCATTCACTAAGTGAAAGGATACAGGGTGTGTGTGTGTGTGTGTGTGTGTGTGTGTGTGTGTGTGTATGTATGTATGTTGGAGAAAGAATTATAGGAATTATGATCTTTAGATCCTTGCTATCCTGAGGAATGGGGGAGTTTGAATAGGAAGGCTATCTCAAAAGAGATTTTCTGTGAAATCTTTTTTTTCCTAGAGAAAATACCCATCCTATATAGAATGTGTCAATGACAAATGAGTTCCATCAAAATGTATTAGGTTTCTATGTTGCATACCTGAAACTAATAATGTATGTTAATTATACTTCTGTAAAAAAAATTGTTTTGTATCCTCTAGATAAATTATAAATACACATCATAAAATTGTCCAAAAAATGTATTAGATTTCTATAAAGCTTCAAGAAGTTTACACATTCCACAAAAGTTATTCAGTAAATGTTTCACTTGAGTAATCACAGAACAGCTACATCTACCTATGATGTTCGTAGTATCAGTGGGAGACAAACAGTGTATTGATCTCACCCCCTAGAGAGTTGTACCCTTCAAACATTCCCTCCATTCCACTCACCAACCAGCCTGACCAGCTGACATTCAGGTGGAGGCACAAAGTTTGGGGAAGTCTTCTGTCAGAATGGCTTAAGTATACCCTGACATATAAATCTTGACAAGCTTGGGTTCTTTTTGGGTCAGCAATATTTTCTGTCCTCAGGTTGATCCCAAAGTTACAGAAGTGGAAGAAGAATTCAACTGAGGCAGACTACTTGTTTTTCTAAATTCAAAGCATACCATCTTTATTTTATGTATGCACTTTATTTTATGGTTGAAAGGTAAAAATAAAAACTCATTCATGTACAAAACTATGGCATTAAAACTAGATTAGAAATGACTTGTGGGGTGCTTGCATTTATTAATCAGAATTAATTCTTGTCAAAAGTAAAAGGTTTATATCTAAAAATGGTAGAAAATATATGATAAGATTCATCTGGTCATTTATCAGTTTTTAAGTGTTAAGGATACAGTGAACAAGATCATAGGATATTGGCCTCATAGAAATTAGCTAATGGTGGAGATGTACAAGAATAGTCTAGAATAGCCAAAATGAAGAATAGTCTAGAATAGCCAAAATGATAATTATTAAGGCTGTTTCATATTCAAAGAGATAAAGCAATCATAGGATATTGGTACAGTTAATTCAGGAACCAGGCATGTTAAAGGAGGCAAATCAAAAATCAGTTTAAGATTAGATTCTGTTGGGAGTAACAGAAAATTCCAAATAACAGTGGGTTAAAAGAATAAAAATTATTTCTTTCATACGTAAGCAACATTCAGAGCAATCTATGGCTAATAGGAGGGCTTCATGATTTTCAAAGACGCAGGCGTCATCCTTGAGTGGGCTGTCTTTAGCACACTGCCTAGGATGGATGCTTACATCCCATGATTTCAGAAAGAGGAAACGGTAAACATGGTCTATTTCTCCTTTTAGGGACACATACACTTACTTGATCACATACAACTTAATCAAATAACCTCATCTGGATGCATAAGAAAGCTGGAAAAAATATGGTCTTTATTCTGGCCAGCTATGTCCCAGCTAAAAATCAAGGAATCTGAAAGTACGAAAAAGGAGGAAAGAGATATTTACGGGCCACTGTCAATCTTGGCCACCATGAGGTCAGAGCATGACTAGGGATGTAGAACTTTACTCCAACATTAAGAATAAACCAACGTTGTTCCATTTGTGAACGTCCAGCATATAAGAGGCTGATTAGGTTGTAAAAGTTCTTTCAGATGGGGTATCTTCACCTAGTGATTATTCTTATGGTTTTTTCATGATATACATTTTATAAATTTAAAAAATCTGAGGAAACTCTACTTTTTTGTCTCATTAAAGACTGAATATTTGAAAGTCTCACATTTGTTCATTGTATGAGATTGCGCTTAAAGTCTGGTGAATCAGTACTTTATAAACACACTCACACATACACACACAAACATGCAACTTTATCTTTATGCAACAATTTTCTTTGATCTATATATGTCATTTACCCAAAAATCTATCTCCTTTTCATTGTTTATTTCTTGACAAGCCTATTCCACTATCTATTATTTATCTTTGCCAGCACTTCTTTTCTATAAATACAGTTTGCTAGATTATACCTACATCTGTACTTAAATACGAACTTTCTGGGACTCTTTCCAAACTAAGAGTTTGTGATTACAGTTAAGCAGTGAAATTGTCACTTGCTTTTTCCTTTCTTGGAAGTACTCCATCTTCTTAGGTCACTGCCATCTAGTACTGCGAAAATGTGATTTGAAAAGCAAGTTTAAATAGAGCTTTCTAATTAGGCTGCATTCATTTATATTTTCCCAAACCTGCACCCAGGTTACCCTAAAGTTATATGCACCCAATTAAAGAATATTCAATTTGAGATCTATATGCCTTTGAGTATGAATGGGGTAACTCTCCATGACTGAGCTTGATCCAACTGCTCATTCAGCTGAAGTGAATTAAGTCTTCTAGGGCACCAGGGTGCCATTTAGGAAATTACCTCTGCCAGCACACTAAAATTACCTCACGTGGGTGAGCAGCATTCTTCCAGGGAGTAGTTTCATCACCCCACTTCTCCACTGGCCCAACCTTATTGACGCTAAAGGGTGATTCATATGACACAATATTTACCTATGGCTCAGACAATAACAACGGCCTGCTCCATTTAAGAGCACATGTGCCAGTATTTAAAGGGTAAATGAGAGAGCCATTTTGTTTGGATTTTTTTTAGAAATCAGATATAAACAAAAGTGCATCATTGTTCCCTAAACTCTGAAACTATAAAATGTGGTGATAAACTCATCACTATATAATAATTCAGCTCCTTAAAAGTATCAATAAACAAACATCTTTTTTCTCTATTAACACAACATGTACACAAAATGAGTCTATTTAAGTAGCAATAAAATTGAATGTAATACTTTGAAAGCAGTAAGTTTTTATTTTTCACTTACAAATATAAATGTCCTTTTAATTTTAACTCACTCCAGTACATCTCTTAGATAGTACTTCTCTCTACTCCAGACATTTATTGGTTCCTCTTTTGAAAACTAACATCCAGAGCATAAAATAGTTTTTGTGGTGCCATAATTTGTTAAATAATGCTTTTGAAAGTGGCTGGGTGCCCAAAGAGTCCATGCAGAAATAAAATGCACTCAAACTGCTTCCAAATGTTTTCCTTTCCAGATATATCATGTCAGAAGCTGCCATTCCTCTCACACTGTCGCTATATCCAAGAAGCTATAATCATGCACCACCACGAGAATACCTTAGCAAACTACCCAAATTTACATCCAAGCCAATATTGAAAACATAATAAAAAAATGTGTATGCTAAGTGAACCAGTAATCTAATAATACAAGAGGCTGAAACTGCTTTGGAATTAGCTCTGAAAAATACATTGATCGGGGCATTTTCAACAGTGAACAACACCTGCTAGCTCCCTTTTTCTCACTTTCTCTCTTTATAAAATCCATGAATCTCCTTCAGCAATTCTCACAGAATAGGATGTACCTCGACCCTCATTTTGAACTCAGTCTAATGGCTGCCATGGATGACCTAATGGTCAGCAGTAGTGAAAATGGTGGCACAGCAAGGGGCTGGGAGATTGTCGGTGGAGGTATTATTTTAGGCAATCTGGACAGGCCCAGTTCATGTGGCTTAAGAGTAATAAAATCAGACTTCTTTGAGCCTGTTTCTATTTTTCTCCCTTATTACCAGCAATGAGTGTTACCTCAGATCAGACCTGGAAGTTAATATGGTTCCTAAAGGCACCAAGCTTAAAAATGGGAATGGCCTCAATAAAAATTAAAAGATACATAAAACTGAATAAGGCCTGACTCTCTTCAAGCCCATTTCACACTTATGATCATATTTAGACATAGATCCCAACACTGTTATTAGTTTGCTTCAGGCCACAGTTGAATTTGCTGGCTCAGATCTAGGAGAATTAGGCCCACAGAAAATGAATGGTGAGTCAGTCTCTCCCTCAGAGAACATCATCCTTAGTTCTGTGCTGCACATTTCTCTTGGGCTCAAGCAGTCAAGATTGCTCTGCCCTTGAAATCTTCTCTCTCTTTGTCCCTTAAATGCATAAATGAGAGGACACATATAGAATACTGAAAGAAATGAAGTGGAGGGTATGTATGAAGGCCCCTTGTCTGGCTGTTTGTGTCATTAAGTGTCCCCATCTGTCTGTCTGAGAATAAAGAGCATATGAGCTAGAGAGTATGGCTTTGCATGCCATAACACTTTTAATGACTCTATTTTTGACTAACCCACTAAACCAATTACATGGATTTTGTCATTCCACCCTCAGAAGCTGCTCTCAAAACCATCAGTAACATTGTCATGAGTCAGGGAGATGTGGATGTGCTTTATACTTCCTGTGTTTACCTTCACAACTGACCCTGTATGCAGCATACCATGCCCAGTTCTGTCAGAAATAAAAATACAAAAATGAGAAACTCTTCAAAGAACTTATTGTAAGCTGTGTCATGAACAGAAACAATTATACAGCAAGGAAAAATGTAAGTGAGAGAGGGAAAAGAGCCAAGAAAGGTCGGTAGAGGCCTTATGTGAGTGACTGCTTTGTATCAGATATTTTTTAAAACACTGTCTTGTATAATTGTCCTCATAAAAGACTGTTTTCTACATGTTACTGAAATGGGAATTGAGGCTCAGGGAGTTGAAGTGACTTGAATACAGTCATCCAGCAGGCTAGGGCACAGCAATGTCTTGAAACAGAGCCCCTCTGACTTCAGCACCTGTGTGCTTTCCATGGCAGCTTTACTGCCTCCTGAGGGAGCACAGAAGAGGGCAGATTATTCCAGCCGTGAGAAAACAGAAAGCCTCTTAAAAGAGATGGCACTTAATCAGGGCATTTAGAATGGGTCAGGCCAAGATAGGGCATTCTTACTTTGTGTTGGAAGGAGTGAGCCACACATTTAAGTAACAATGAAAATTCTTATGTGTTTGGAGTAAAAATTCAAGAATTTTTGAAACCATTTTTTTAACAAAAAATATCTTGGAGTGCCTGGGTTGCTCAGCGGTTGAGTGGCTGACTCTTGATTTCGGCTCAGGTCGTCATCCCAGGGTAATGGGATCAAGCCCCACATCGGGCTCCACACTGAGCATAGAGCCTGCTTGAGATTCTCTCCCCCTGACCCTCTCCCCTGCTTGCTTGCTCTCTCTATCTCTCTCTCTCTCAAAAAAAAATAATGTGGTAATCAACATGTGAACATTACACTTAGGTGATAAAATTTAGGTTGCAAATATAAGATAAACATCAAACAACACCATACTTTCAGTTTAACAGAAAGTATAACATTTATGGGGCACCTGGGTGGCTCGGTCAGTTGAGCGTCTGACTTCAGCTCAGGTCATGATCTTGAGGTTTATGGGTTCGAGCCCCGTGTCAGGCTCTGTGCTGACAGCTTGGAGCCTGGAGTCTGCTTCCGAGCCTGTGTCTCCCTCTCTGCCCTCTCCCCCACTCTCACTTTGTCTCACTCTGTCTCTCAAAAATAAATAAATGTAATTTTTTTTTTAAAAAGAAAGTATAACATTTATGACAGTCATGCTTAACACCTAGGTTAGTACAGAAATGGGCAGGGATGTCATAGAGGTATGCAAAGATTTAACAGTTCAAAAACCCTTAGCACTTCTCAGAAAATATGAATGGGAAATATGTAGCAAATATTTCTGTAATATGGTAGTTTCAGTCCATTAGTGATCAGTATGCATTTAAAGTAACTGTAGCTGTTTTTGAACATGGAAAACTAGATTCAAAGTAAGTCTTTGCTCAACAAGCTAATGATAGTATGAATCCCTTATATTTAAAAGTATAGTTTAAATTTGACAAGTTTAAAGTAAAGCATTTTTGTTTTTGTAGTAACTTTAAGATATTGACACTATGCTAATAAATAGGTACACTGCTGTGCAATTAATTCCATTACCATATTTTATATTTGTTGGTCATCATTAGCATAAATTTTATGCTTCAGAAGAAATAGATCAATCTAGCAAAATGGTGACAATTAATTTTCTTTTAAAGAGAGATTGACCAAATTTAAGGAAGAATTGATATCTCATTTCCAAATTACTGATACAAAATTACCAGAGAATATAGTTATATATTTTGACCAACATCCAATAATGTGCAAAAAAATTGCAAGATAGATGCATTTCCTGTTTAATTTCCAAAACTAAATAAAAGCTTCCTGACTGAAAGCATTTACATTTTTCACTCTCTAAAGTAAACATTAGAAAACAAAATACAAAAAAAAAAAATGATCTCTCAGCTTCTGAATAGCCCACTTAGTTACATAAAGTATTTTCCGTACCAACACTTTCTCAAATTCAAAAGATATTTACTTCCTAAGAATATGACAAAACAGTCTTCATTTCAAATCATTTGGTCCGTTTCCATGGCAACACTGCGGGATTCCTTGGCTACTGTAAGTTGCATTAGTTGACTATGGAATTTCTCAATTTGCGTCTTGATCTTGGTCTGTTCTATACACCAAACAAACTAAATCATTTGTTATTTAATTCACAAACTCCCATCAGAATGTCCATATTTGAGAACCACACGTGTCTTGATAGGACTGACAAGGTCAGGGCCAAGAGACTAAATTCCTTCCGAGTCTGGTACTGCAGCATCTTGAGCCCATGAAGGAATAGGAAAGGAGGCAAGGCCTGTACTGGAAGCAGTGCAACCTGGCCCACCTACCTCTGAAACCATACTTATTCTTTGGGTTTGAATTCGTCAGTAAGGAGAATGTGAAATTTTTTAATGAGGAATAACATGATCTGAATTGAAAGGACTCAAGGAGGTGTCCACCTAAGTGTCTACACCACGCAGGTAGGGACATGGAAGGAAATCCCACATGTTTACCTTGAGTGCAAATTGGCTGGAAAAGTGGACATGTCTTTGCCAACACCACACCTTTATGGTACTACTTCAGTCATACACTTACGGTATCAGAATTGATGTAAAGTCATCGGGGTCTTGATTAGTTTTGTTCTCTATTGGCTATTCTCAATTATTTTCAAGACTTACTGTGTTCCTTGATTATTTTCAAGACCAAATTCTCGAAATGATAACTATTAAACCAAACTATCTTGTTATCTAGTCCGTACCACATACATGTCAGATGAATACCATTCTTTTTTTTAGGGTTTTATTTAAATTCCGCTTAGTTAACATACAGTGTAATATTAGTTTCAGATATACAATACAGTGACTCGGTGCTTCCATACAATACCCAGTGCTCATCACAACAAGTGCACTCCTTAATCACCATCACCTATATCACCCCCCCACCCACACTCACACCTACACCTCACTCTGGTAGCCATTAGTTTGTTCTCTATGGTGAAGAGTCTGTTTCTTGGTTTGCCTTCTCTCCAAATCAGTACCGTTCTGACCTTAAAAAGCTAACAGGTCTTTGAAAGGAATTTCAATCACTTAGCCTTTAATGAGACACGTTTGGTATTATGTTTTAGCACATTTTTTGGTAGATAAGACGGCCAATGATGTTATCACCCATATCTGGAAGTGAAACTAAATCCATAACATTCTCTTTCATGCTTTGTACATGAGAGACAACAGTGTGATACACCTGACAGCAAGGTACATGCTAGCAACCAATGACTAATCCCGACTGAAGGCAGCCTTAGAAAATTACAAAGAGGCAGAGGCAGCCTGCCTCATGACCTCTTTATCAAGTGTACAAACTTCCCTTTAATAATGTGACAGATATACCCACAGTTTATAAATATTAAATACATAGCACACTCTGGCTGCAAAGCTAAATAGATCTAGCTCTCATATGCATGGATTAATGCTGCTTAGCAGCTCCTTAACTGACACCTTGGCACCCGAGGTAAAAAGCATTTTTATAAAAGAACATATAGGGTTTTGTTGTTGTTGCTGTTGGGTGTTGTTTAAAGAACATATGATGTCTGACCCCAGAAAGAAAAGCTGGGTAGCAGTCCGCTGACCAAGGCCCTGTGTGGTGACTCCATCAGGAAGACATGCTTTTCAAGTACAGGTCACCCCTTCACCACTTCTTAGATAAAAGAACTCTAGAATTTAAATTTTTTAATTAGAATTTTACTTGTCCCTCATTCCTAAGTGCTTCTTCATAAGCACTTCGTGGAAAGTCACAAATCTCATTGAACTTTAATAATTATACACAGTTTTGAGGATATTTATATTATTAGAGTATACATGGTTTTAAAATCTCTGATATCAAGAAAACTCAGTCTGTTATTTGTCCAAATAAAGTCAAACTGCCTTTGAACTATTCATATAAAGGTGGTTTTAATTCAACTCAATAAACATTACATCGAGCCCCCACTATGTGCAAGCTCTGGGACTGGACATATAGAGGAGAATAAAACATGCATGACTTGTCCCTGTTCTTCAGGGATCACATCCTAGTAGAAAAGACAGATATGTAAGCCAGAAGTCACCTGATGGCAGCCCACAGGCTGAACTCAGCTAAGAGGTATGTTTTTGATTTGATTTCTACAGTGTTGTTTAAAACATCTGAATTTGTTGCCCTTAGCCAGAACTTTCATTTGACCCAGTGCCTTTGTCATCAGTTATTTTTGGTCATCAATTTGATATACCTATTTATTATACCCGAAGGGCCATAAAGGCATTTGCATTTGGTATTACAAAATTGTAAACAAATAAATAATGTATCTATGATAGTGTTCTACCTCTGTTCTAGTAGCTAAGACTAAATGGAGGCACAGAGGAAAGAATATGAGTTCTCCCTGGGTATGTCAGGCATGTTTTGACAGAAACCAGAGGCCAGAAGGGCTTTTCAAGAGGAAATGTCACGGAGGCATAGAGATATGCCATGGTAGGTCAAGTTTAGGGAATTAAAGAAGATAATATTTCTCTCTCACTATTGAACGCTTACTTTTAGCCACTAACAGGCACTTCCCATGATGTGCAGTAAACCAGTATAGGTGATATGTTTATTATTAGCTCCATTTTTCAGATGAAGAAATTGAGTATCAGAGAAGCTAAATAATTTACCCTAGATGAATCAGCTGGTGAATGGTAGAATCAAAATTCTGGTCTCAAGCCTAGGCATTTTCAAAAAACTGATGAATGTGTTGGCATATTGCAAATTTAGTCAGGACAGTTTTTTAATAATTAAGATTCCAAGTCCCACCACATACAAACATAGGTAAGACCACTGGACATAATCCGTATTTGGGGAAAATATAATTCAATGTAACAAATGGGATAAAAATTATGTAAACAGATTTTTAGAACTTAAAGGAAATTCGGCTAAGTGCTAGCCCAAGTTCATCATTCTACAGATAAGGAAACTCAGACATTTAAAACATTTGTTTTTAAAGAGTCAGAGAATGTCTACTTTAAATATAAATTTAAAAATACTTTAATAAATGTCTTTTTTGATCAGCTTCAGAATATCTTAATTCTCTTTGTTAATGCTAGCTTTAAAAAAATACAACCACCATAATTTTGTCATGCATATCCTAAAAGTTCAAAAATAACTCAAGGAAAGCTACAAATTTCTTTTTAAAAGCATTGCAGAAATAACTCATAAAAATCCAGCCATGAAACTACCCTTTTTGCTTCAATACTTTTATTGTGACCTATTGAACAACAACAGGATGATAAATCTATAAAATTCATATTGCAGTGACCTGAAGGATTAAAAAAAAGCCAAAAACAAACAGTAATGGTTGCATGATCTTTAATTGTATTTGGTGCTGCAGAATCTTCATGGAGATTAGCTGTGTAGCTAGCTAAAGAGGAAAACATGAATTTAGTTGTAGGCATATTTCCATTTATAATAATTTAGGAAATGAAAAGATTTTGTAATTGTAACTTTGGCTTAGCTTAGTTAGAATCATTTCCTGAAAATAACAGTGTCCTATCAAAAATTGATTTCCTCTTTTTGTACTAGAAATGTATGTTGTAGTGCAAAAAACAAACAAAAAAAAAATAGGTGCTTCAAAATATTTACTGAACAAATGAATGTGTATGAATGAGTTATTTATGAATGTAATAGTTCCCTTTCACATGTTAGGCCTAATTGATAATTAGGTCTCATCTAGGCTGTTGGCCTAGGAAGCAGTTGAACAGGCTCAGTACTCCTTTACATCCTCGCAAGATATTTGCCAAAGGAGCAATTTATTACTTTTCATCTAACCATTTTTTCAATCCACTTATTCCATTTGCCTTTATTGAAACCCTACTCTGTGCAACTTCTGATCAAGTTAAAGCAGACAATGTTGGGGTCCCAGCTGGCACACCTACTACACCACGATGAGGCAGGTATCTTTTCTCCACCAAACTAGGCACAGCAGCTTAGTTTTTCCTGCATGTTATTAAGTAAAGAGAATTAAAGATTTCTTTGGAGTAAAAAAAAAAAAAATGTATTCTTTAAATGCTTTTTTAAAAAATGGCTTCTTACTGTTTCTGGTCTTCCTTCAATGGTCATATAACTCTTAGAGTCTGAGGCTTCAACCACCATCACAAAAAATTAGGAAGCATATGTTCAAACAAACAATGAGCTTATGATTTTGTTTTGTTTTGTTTGTACTTCTCTTGGTAGAAGAGAGAATGTGTGCTCTATAAATTTTTGGAACAGAAATAGAAGAGAGGCACACAGGAGAGAAAACATGAGATACACTAGGACTGGAAGGAAACACACTTTCTGACGCAGGATGAGTGGAATGGACAGGTAGACAAACAGCAGGTAGATAGACATACGGATGGATAGGCAGGCATATGTATAGAGAACGAGTAGAGAATCTTTGAACGTTCTGAAGTGAGAATTCCTCAAGAAAAATAGCCCTTGAGATAGCCTTTGGTTTAACAGACTATGTTATCATTGAACTTTGCTCATTCACACTGTAGCTCAGAGGTACCATCATTAACCTAAACTACGCAGTCATGTAGTAGCTACCATATGCCTGTTAAAGAACTGAATACTGGATACTTAAGGCTGAAGAAAGGATCTCTACTCTGATGCATACATACTCAATTCTCAACTCTCCAAAATTTTAGTCATTCCCTTTTCAGTAAACATGTTTGAGCCAAAACTCTTTACTATGTGAATACTGATTTGTTTATGTTATGTATTTATTCAGTTATACTTTGTTACCTTTTATATTATAAAATACAAAAGGAATAAAATTATTTTGACATAATATTCATTTTATATACTAACAGCATAAAATGTATCACTATAGGATCTAATGATTAAGTTCAGCTTATTTTGACACTTGATTTCAAATAATACTCATACCACACATGCACAATATACACGAGATGCTACATATTTAGGACTTTTTGTGATTTCTTTTTGCATCAGTGTAGATCATCCTTGTATCACATTATAGTTGACAAAGAGCTCTTTTTAGCAGTTGGAGACGTGGCTTTTCCATTTTCTGTGTGTTCTGTATGTTTGCTTGGACCTTGACTACCTATTTTCTAATGTATACACAAGGTTGAGAACCACTGTATAAGGAACAACATGGCTTCTGGGATGACTGCCTGAGGCCAGGTGAAATCAAGGCCTTGCCCTAATTGTTCAAGCTCTTGAAGTAAATGTTTTCCTTCATAAATACTTCAGCATTTTTCTCACTGTTTTATTGTTTAAACAAGCATTCTCCAAAATTCTCTGAGTATACACCTCTAACAATAAAAATGTTGAGCATTATACATGGAGAGTATTATGAATATATTTTATTTACAATTTATTTAATACACATGGGTGCATATATTTCCAGTTTACAATTCTAAACTGTATTTAACTGCATCTAGGTGTTCTTTTTCTACACATAGGTCAAAATGTGTATCTGCAAAAACAAAACAAGATGGAGACAATTTGAAGTAGCCACATCTGAAAAAAATTCATTATTATAGGGATATTTCCTTTATTAAATTTTTCAGACAATATTAAATTACTGATGCATGATCTTCAAAGAAGGGATTTTTATCTGTTCGGTTTTTGTTTATGTGAGTGGTGGAGGGCGGTAGTTCTGCGTTAGAAAATTTAATCAGCCTACCTCGGTTTCTCACCCAAAGAGATTTCCTTTTTAAAAAAGAAATTAGGACCATTTAAGGATATTGTCTTATATTTATGATTATTTACTTTAACCCTTACAAGCAGCCCCATGAGGTAGGGTCAATTGTTATTTTCACTTTACGTATAAGGAAATTAAGGCGTAGAGTTTAAAGTCATAGTCAACTTTTTACACAAATTCTTAACGATATTGAATGTCCAATGTAAAGTTATTTCAAAGAGATCACTGCAATATCAAAATGAAATTTTGTTTCATTTGGTTTAAGTGTTAAATATATTTTACTATAACTCGTTGAAAACTGGTTACTCTATAGACCACATTACTTTCAGATAATCTGGGCAATCAGAATCCTCCATTAATTGATCAGACCAGATGTCAAAATTCGGGCCATGTCAACTTCTGCTGCATTTTTTACGCTGTGGTTACTAGCAACCATTATTTTAAGGATGCTTTACTCTCAGACAATGTTTCTCAGTGGTGTTACTAGCATTTTGAGGGAAATGCTCCTTTGTGCAGGGGGTATACCAGTTATTGCGATGCCTTTAGTTCACATGCGGACCCTCACTCACTAAATAATGTCTTTCCCCAGTCATAATTTGCAGTACTCCCTAAGCATCCTTGACAACCACTGAACTACTGAAGGACAGATAAATTAACTCCTGCAGCCAGTAACTTATGTTAATTTACCTTATACCAGTAGTTAATAGTGTCTTTTGTTAGTGTGATACTCAAAAGTGTTTGGAATTATATTTGAGTAGTGTTGCCAGAGTTAGCAAGTAAAAATACAGGACACCTGATTATCTGGTAACTCTATATTAGAGATAATATAATGCTAGTGTCCTATCCTGGTGTCTCTTTAACTCACCGACTCCAGATCACTAACAAATTGGAAACTCACTTGTTTGAGATTTAGAAAAGCATGTGTGAAGTGGCACATCTTATATTTCAAATTTGTAGTGGCTCAAGGAATACTTTCATCAAATAAAAATCTAATTTATATTGACAAAGAGTCTGTTGAATGCATGTAAAAACAAAATACTGATGGACATTTATATTTATCCTGCTACAGGTGTTTGATGTTGTTCATTCTTTAACTACAATATAATTAATAAGTTCCACAATTGCTTATTTATTTTGTTGTTGTTGTTTTGTTTGTTTTATTTTAAATCCACTATAGTTTACATAGTGTAATATTAGTTTCAGGTGTACAATACAGTGATTCAACACTTCCATACAACACCCAGTGTTCATCATAAGTGCATCCTTAATCCCCATCACCTATTTCACCCGTCGCCCCACCCACCTCCCCTCTGATAGCCATCAGTTTTTTTCAGTATAGTTAAGAGTGTGTTTCTTGGTTGGCGTCTCTCTTTTTTCTTTGCTACAATTACGTATTAAAAAAAAATAATAAAGACAGCGAGGGCCAGCAACTTAAGCAGTAGAGCAAACCAGACTAAAATTACTTCATAGCAAATCCCAGAGGTTCCTGAACTTAATTTCTTGTAGATTAAGAGATAAGGGAATGATAACAAATAAATTCAGCTTCATTATTCAATTGTGAAAACAGAGCTATAATGTTTCATGCAATCTCTATTGACATGACTGACCCTAAGGAGGAAACTGATAAGGCATTATTATCACATAATATCATATTTCAATTGAATACGTATTCATGTACACCAGCTTTTCTGTTTGTTTCATATATTAAAAAATGACAGTCCCTTAAGGAAGAAATGCCACAATAAATGAAAGACCTTTTAACCCACAGTAAAGAAACATCACAAAGCCATTATGAATGATGCAGCAGGTTTAGGAAAATGAAAGCTGCTATTAAATATGACAGGCTGTCACAACAATAGAAATAGTAATCAATGTAATCATAGCAATAAAATAATATTTGTATTTTTTTTCTTTCAAGGAGTTAAAATAATGGACATCTTTTCTAAGTTAACAATTTCACATAATATGGCAAAATAATAAAAAGAAAGATAAAAATCTCTAAATCTGAAGCATATTAAAATTATTTAAAGTCTGCTCTACACACTTTTGTTTTTCTCAAAATTTCTTTTGAGATAATTGCATTTATATTCTTTTTTCTTTCCTGTGCATGATTATGTTCTTTTGTTTTTTTTTACAATCTAGTATTCTTTTTTCTAAGTTTGTTTGTTTGTTTGTTTGCTTTTGAGCAAGAGTGTGCACACAAGCAGGGGAGGGGCAGAGAGAGGGAGAAAGAGAGAATGGCAAGCAGGCTCTGCCCTGGACTCAAACTGAACGAACCATGAGATCATGACCTGAGCTGAAATTAACCAACGTAACCAATTGAGCCACCCAGGTGCCCCTACAATCTCATATTCTTGAACCAAACTTCTTATCACTTGGCTTCAATAAGTCCATAATCAGCTAGAATTGGAATATTTCTGTTTTTACCGCCTATAATAAAGTCTGAATTTCTTATAATTATTTTCTCTGTTGTAAAATCACCACTTCTTTTGTAACTTTAAGAATACAGTATAAATATATAATTGTCTCTACCTGGTATTCAGTAATGCTCCGTGGTGATGGGTACTTTCTCAGACAGTGTTGAAACATTGCAACGTGGAAAATGCTTTGCATGGGAAACATTGTACATGAGGAAATATTTGTGCTCAATGATATATATACCCCATGTAATAGCAAAGGAGAAGTTAGATTCATTGTTCATCAAAAGTTCCCTCAGAACACTTTCTGACCTACTGCTTGGCACTTTAGCCACATCTCTTCATGTTTAAGGGACTCAAACTCTGCTGGACCTTTCCACTAAAGCCTCATAAAATCAATAGCAAAACCAGCTTAATTACAGCATTTGATTTTCTTTCCATGCTTTCTTGATTCCAATGCACAATAAACAGGCCTCACCCATTAAAATATACATTGTAACTTCGCTTTCTAAGCATTTCTAAAAATCTAAGAAATCCTGGCTTTTCTTTAGCAACAGCTCTCTCTGTAGAAGCAAGTTGTATACAATGTGTTATGCCAGGTCCCTTTAATCCTGGTCAGATTTCAAAGAGGCTATGAATTTTAACATATTTTAGGTGCGAAATTTGTGTCAAGGAACAGAATGAAGTCTCTTCAAAAATGTAAGACTTGCTAAAACTGAGCCTGAGAGGATTGATTCAAGGTCTCTTTAATTGAAAACTGCTGGGCCTGATTGGAGCTTCAGGGGCCCCAAATGATGTGCATTCCTTATAACCATCAGTGTAACTTGCTTTTAGAGTGTTACTGTGATTAAACTTAGATATACCATATCAATTACCAGTACTGCCCATGCACTGAGAGTGCATGTATATTAAATTTTCTTCTGAATGATTTTAGTGTCTTTCAGGTCATTGAGATACCAAATTATAATGCTGTTATTCCAAACTGAAGGGTTTCTGATTCATATTCAGAGAATAGCAATCTCCCAAATAGGAAATGGCTCATTATTTATTTTTAATCTACACTGGGAAGATTTTGTCCTAGGAGTCTGCCACCTAAGTGACATCACTTCCCTTTTTCATGCCTTAGTTTGCTAGTCTATAAATGAGAATTTTTTGACTGGATGACCTATGATGTCTTTTCCAGCTCTGACATTCTTTTATTCACAATTCATGATATAATCTTATGAATAAACTTCCAAGTGGTTTCCTGTTGGGTTTTTTTGCTTCACAGTAGCCTTCTTAAAAGTGAAAAAGCATGTGGTTCTACCTTTGCAAGCTCTGTCTTCTTCCTAATAGAAAGGTGTAACAAATTAAGAATTGTGGATATGGATTTCCTTACCGCTATTTCAAAAACATATATAATTGCTGGATGGTGTAAAAGCTTTCCTCATTTTAAGCACCACTGCTGATAGACCTAAAGCAAAACACTGCTTCTTCCAGTGCAGCTTTGATCTCAGATCCCGCTGTGGCTGTCTCCTGCATGTCTGTCACTCATGTGGACAACTCTGCAAATAGACAACCTCAGTGACTTTTATTTATATCTGCTTTGTCAAATGTAGGTTTAGAAATTTTATCTTCACATTCTACTACTTGTACATCGTTTGGGATTATAACTAGTTAAGAGTACTTTCTTTTCAAAACCTAAGTTTGTTTTTTTTTTAATTATGAATAAATCATTCCTTTTAATTTTATAGCTTCCTTGTAAGGTTTGATGTTTTTATTAATGATAGGATTTTTTCCCCAGTTAAATGATCAACAGCTTTTCCACAAATAGATTTTGATTAATGTCCATTTTTATCTCTTAAAAGGATCCTTCCCGGCCATTGGGGTGGAGGCGTTTTGCCCCAGCTTCCTGAGGGCAGGGTTTTTAAATAGCATCCAGGCCCCGCATCCAGTGCCAGGGGGAGGATCTCTGCCCCCCAGGATTCCTGCTGGTAGGTATTTCAGGTGAAGTTTTCTGCCACCATATACAGCACAGGACTGTGCTCACAACTGAAAGATACACAATACAGAAATAAATATTTCTAAGATATATTGTTGAAAAAAAAATACAAGTGACCTTTCTTTAATGCAGGGACCACATTTATAATATCTAATGCCGTGAAAGTGGTAAAAGGAAGTGGAAGACAGATCTGTAACCTGAACACCCAGTTAGCATACTGCTGCTGCCTCCTCTAGAATAATTTTTACATAAATAAGGACTAGAGCTTCAGATCTCAAATTTTATAACTCAAGAATAAAAATAAGATAAAGTGGAGCTACTTTGCCACTTGGAATTCACTAGAAAAGAGAATTAAAAACAGCATTATTGACAGGCAATTCCATGTTTGAGCAAGTTTATAGAGATTTAATTAAAGTTTAATTTTACTAAAGAGAAATGATAGGAAGAAAAGCCAGAAAGTAGCAAATTTGAAACTTGAAGAACTTTTTTGAAAAAGAATATTAATGCACAGTTTCCCCTTAAACATGTCAGTCTGACCAAAGCTGTATTTTATCAGTGAAAGAAAGAAAATACAGGGAATTGAGCATTTTTCTTCATGTTTATTTATTTATTTTGAGACACAGAGAAACAGAGAGCAAGTGAGAGAGGAGCACAGGCTCTATGCTGACAGCACTCCAGGGCTTGATCCTACCAACCATGAGATCATGGCCTGAACCAAAATCAAGAGCTGGATGTCTAACCGACTGAGCCAGGCAGGCACCCTGGAAATCGAAAATTTTAAAATGCAATTTCAGGGGCACCTGGATGGCTCAGTTTGGTGAAGCATCTGACTTCAGCTCAGGGCATGATCTCATGGCTCATGAGTTTGAGCCCCTTGTCAGGCTCTGTGCTGACAGCTCAGAGCCTGGAGCCTGCTTCGGATTCTGTGCCTCTTCCTCTCTCTGTCCCTTCCCCACTCACTCTCTGTGTCTCTCTCACAAAATGAATAAACATGAAAAAAAAATTGGTAAAAAATACTTTTAAAAAATGAAATGAAATGAAATGAAATGCAATTTCAAAGTTTAGTAAATCACTTTCTGGATTATCCATGATATTATTTCCGAAACAAATTGCTTTTTTCCCTGCCAATTTATAAAATATCAAGCTGCCTTCTTCTGTTGTATAAAAGATATAAACCCACTTTATATTTTGTATGTGTCTTAGCAAAATAGAATTAGGGTATTGATTCTTGGAGTTTTGTTTTGTTTTGTTTTGTTTTGTTTTGTTTTGTTTTTTGAGAGAGAGAGAAGCAGAGGGCGAGGGAGAGAGAGAATCTTAAGCAGGCTCCATGCCCAGTGGGCACATCATGGGCCTCAATCTCACAACCATGAGATCATGACCTGAGCTGAAATCAAGAGTCGGACCCTTAACCAACTGAGCTACCCAAGCACACCTTGGAGCTTTACTTATTGTAATTCTAGGGGTACCTTGGTGGCTCAGTTCCTTAAGTGTCTGACTTGATTCAGACTCAAGTCATGATCTCATAGTTCATGAGATCCAGCCCCCGTCAGCCCCCCCACTGGGGGTGGAGCCTGCTTAAGATTCTCTCTCCCTCGCCTTCTGCCCCTCTCCCTGCTGTGTCAAAAAAAATTTTTTAATTAGTGTAATTCTGCTGTTTTTTAGTCATGATTGTGCCACAAATTATGGTGATGACATCAATGTATTCAGGAGGGCTGGCCCAGCCAACCAATCCTGGGAATGTTTGAAGACACTAGGAAATCCAATAAAAACAAAATTCCAACACGCACATTTCTTGCTTTTCTTAACAATATTATACCAACAAGGCCTAACATTATTACATTTCTATTTTTCTGTTGCTCTTAAATTACCCTTGCCTTCTTAATTAAAACATACAAAATAGCAAATCGTAAATATGCTTTGATGTCATTTGGTTTTATCATTGGACAATTACCGATATGGTTGGAGGCTTTGTGGCCAGCAATGCCACTGATACAGTAGGAACCAAAACTACATGAATTTAAAACTAGCAGTTTTAATTCTAATGAGTGCCACTTTTTTTTCCTCTTTAGAAACAAAAATGGTATCAGTTGCTCAGAAATGTTATTATTCTTACTGTTGGTGGTGATGGTGGTGTTGCAAAAGACACAAAATAAAAATCTATGTAAGCTAAGCTCTCAGAGCTGCAAATATAAAAAGGCAGTTTTCACATATATTATTAATATCTCAGTGATTAGAATTGAGGAATGGATGATTTGTAGTTTAATAGCTTAATCCTTAACTCTTAATGACAAATCTCAGTGGATTTAGGTATGTTTGGCAGAAATGACATTACACAGTTCAGAAGTAACTTGAATTATTCAGCATTACTGCTAAAAATAAATAAATAAATAACCCTTGTCATTTAGCCACTGAGAATAATAGAAGAAAGATGATGTTTCTATAGCACATACACAGAAGCAACTTTCTAGAGAGAGATCTGAAAGAACACTCTAGCACTCTGTTCTTCTAGGCTTTAAGCCAAATTTGCCTCCAGCTTTCATAGGAAAGAAAACTCAGTTCAGTTTCCATGACTTACATACAAATCAGGTGTAACAAAATTGCTTCATAAAAAATTTATAGATCTAAACTTGTTCCTGTTCCCTCAAACTGAAATTAACTCAACTCACTTTTCCTGGCTTATATCACTTTGATAAGCGATCCCTGTGCATTTCCTCTGGCACTATTCAGTAATGACTGCTACAGTTTCAAAGGTAATTTTTATCCTCTTACATTCATCTATAGGTTATTTCCCGAGAATTTCCTTTATAATTTTGTGTAAAGGAGAATGAAGTAGTAATCATGAGTTTTTATTCTTTCATATTTTTTAAAAGTATTTCTTTGCTATCTAATAAATGAACTCATCACCCGTTACGTTTAGGACATCATCAAGAAAATAGTTCCTCCCTTGACCTGTACCGTGGCACTTTGAACAGGTGGCCAATGTTTGACGGTGACTGGGCAGCAATCAATTTGCTTTATCCCAATTGATTATTTGTCACAGTACTTTGAGGGTCTCAAAAGACATTAGCTATGTGATTCAAGGAAATCACAAAGCCTGTTCTAATGATGGTGCTAATTTAGTTCCCAGTTACTTATCTTAATTGAATTTAAATGAGATACACGATGATGTTTCTTATAAAATCATTTATTTGTATTCATGTCACACTATGCTATCAAGGAACAGTGTTTATATAGTACTTATTTTTTTTAGTCTATTTAATTTGAGAGAGAGACAGAGAGCACACACACACACATGGGAGGGGTAACGAGTGAGAGAGGGAATACCAAGCAGGCTCTGCTCTGTCAGCGCAGAGCCCAATGGGGGAGTTGCACTCATGAACTGTGAGATCATGACCTGAGCCAAAACCAGGAGTGGGACTCAACCCACTGAGCCACCCAGGTGCCCCTATAGTACTTATTTTTGCACTAACTGCAATGAATCATTTAATTATGAGACCCAGAAAGCAGACAAGCCTAAAATCAGTATTTATTTAACTATTGTCAATTGTTTATACTGTCTATATGACCTTTTTTATTTCTAGAAAGGTCGTAGTAAAGAGTTATCTTTCTTAGTTTCAAATAGAGAAAAATGCCAGAAACTAATTGACTGAAAATTAAATAGCAAGTATATTCATATATTTATTTTCTTTCTTTTTTAAAATTTATTTAAATTCAAGTTAATTAACATATAGTGTAGTACTGGTTTCAGGGGTAGAATTTAGTGATTCATCGCTTACGTATAACACCCACTGCTTATCCCAACAAGTGCCCTCCTTAATGCCCATCACCCGTTTAGCCCAATCCCCCCCCAACCTCTCCTCCAGCAACCCTCAGTTTGTTCTCTGTAGTTAAGAGTCTCTTGTGGTTTGCCTCCCTCCCTGTTTTTATCTTATTTTTCTTTCCCTTCCCCTATGTTCATCTCTTTTGTTTCTTAAATTCCACATATGAATGAAATCATATGATATTTGCCTTTGACTGACACACTTATTTCACTTACACTCTAGTGCCATCTAGATACATTGTTGCAAATGGCAAGATTTCATTCTTTTTGATCACCCAGTAATATTCTTTGATGCAGTGGCTTTCAAGCAGTAGTTACTCAATAAAGTAAGAAAAGTCACAGGAGAGAAGAAGAGACAAGAGGAGAAAGGAAATAGAAGAGAGAAGGAAGCTGAGAGAGGAGAAGGTAGAATGGCAGAACTGATATTATATTTTTTAATGCAAAGTCTTCCCCTGCTGTATACCTCCTTATTAAAGTCAAATTTGGGGAACCTGGGTGGCTCAGTTAGTTAAGGGGCTGACTTCAGCTCAGGTCGTGATCTCAGAGTTCATGAATTCAAGCCCTGCATCTGGCTCTCTGCTGTGAACACAGAGCCTGCTTCAGATCCTCTGTCCTCCTCTCTCTCTCTGCCCCTCTCCCACTAATTCTTTCTCTCTCTCGCTCTCTCGCTCTCTCTCTGAAAAATACATAAACTATAAAAAATTAGAATCAAATTCTACCTCTCTGAAAAGAAGTAATGCCCCTTTTCTAAATGTATAATCAGGCACGTACTGTAAAATGGAAATAAATTGTCCTCTTTAATACATGTAGTTATTTCTTTTTTTTAATTTTTTAATGTTTATTTATTTTCATGAACAGAGGAGGGGCAGAGAGAGAGAAAAACACATAGAATCCGAAGCAGGCTCCAGGCTCTGAGCTGTCAGCACAGAGCCCGACATGGAGCTAGAACTCACAGACTGTGAAATCATGACCTGAGCTGAAGTTGGATGCTTAAATAATTGAGCAAGCCAGGTGCCTCCATCAAGTTATTTCTTTGATTTAATTCTGTAGGCATACAGTATCTGAAAGTAGGATGGAACATTTTTATCTGTCACAGAGCACTGATTACAAATAGGGTCTTAGATTTGTGGCTTATCGTATGACAGACTCTGCCTCTACCCAAACCCTTTATGTTTTTGGCGATTTCATACATATAGCATATACAAATAAAACCAGCATAATAAAGTTATTGAGAAATAAAATTACACAGTTACAATGATAGGATAATATATGGACGTTTCCTGATTTATTTTTTTCTGTCACTGCACAGCAATAACTATCTGACATTGTGTAGTATCTTAAATTTACACTAAGATCCAGACATTACAATGTGTCTTAAAAACTAGAGCTACTTATAAAATATAAAAGCATACTCATTATCTAATATTTACTCAGAAAATAATAACCTAGGTTAGTATGTTTAGATCATCGAAATTCTAGGTTACATATTTTAGCAGTTTTTAGTCAGTTGTGGGAGACTGCATTTTTCTTTAATTAGGTAAATATTACATATATATTTATATGTAAATATATATAATTTACTATATATAATATTTATATGCATATACACACACACACACATATATATATAATATTTACTTAATTATACACACACACACACACACACACACACACACATGATTCAAGACCAAACTCAAACATATGCTTTAAACTAACAAGATTTATCAATTATAAACAAAGTCTATGAAAGAGAAAACAAAGGAAACAGGCAGCATGAGGGATTTAGAAATAGATAAATTCTGAAAGAAATCATCGTTCAAGATCTTCCTAATACTTCCTTTGTGGTTAATCTTGGAAGCTCTTCAGTTGTTGAGGGACTGTTCTTCTGAAGCACCATCTCAGTTTGTCTGCTAGTGCTTTAAATACAATGCTATATATAAAACACCTCTTTTGACATTTTTACCTGAGCTTCTCTTCATTGCCTTCCATGTGTTAGGTTCAAAGTAAATGGCAAAGATGGAGTGAATCAATCCCATGAGACTCCTCTGCCTACACTGAAACAGATAGCAGGAGAAATACGAACATATGGGACCCAAACACCAGATTTGCAGTCACTAAATATATAACTAAAATAATGTTTACTATTATTTTTTTACCCTTTGAAAAAAGATTTGAATGAGCCTTCTACTCAGTTAGCCAGACTTTTTCATATCCTCATGAGTGTCCCCTGACTAGCAATGTTAGGAAATGAATTCACAGTCCAATTTTCTATACACTAACAACAGATCTAAGTAGACCATTTCTATAGCAAAGGACTTACAGAGCTAAGTCAATATTAAAATGTCTTCAAAATCCATTAACCATGATTATCAATATTTTCCTTTCCATATTTCATGTGAAATCCTATCTGATATGGAGTCAGGGCAAATATTACATGCACTATTATTCAGGCAAAAAATTTTATTCAGAAGGCATATAGTTTAGATGGTAGAAATAAGTTAGGAATGATAAATAAAGTTGAAGCTGCAGAGATTCTCAGAGCTAGTGCATATAATATCAGTTTTGATGCATACAGAGGACTGAAGAAAAGCAGTAACACAAATATATAAGACTAAGTGGCAGACTTTGAAAGAATATATGTAAGTTAAGGAAAATTGGCATGAACTCAGTATGCCAAGGGAAATCAACAGTAGGAAAGTATATAACTTTTAAATACAATTGAACTGCAGTTCAGAAAAATCAAAGTAAACCATCTCATTTTTTATATGTTCAGGCATTCTAAAAAAGGTCAGTAACTTTGCTTGAGATCCATAATTTGATATTTCAAAATTAATCATTTCTGACAAAATAATTTATATTGGCTATAGTTCTGAGGATGATTATTCTTTTCATATTTTTATGTAGTATAGATGACAATTGACCTTATTTTATCTTTAACAAAATATTGTTGTAATAAATACGCATAAAAGATAAGAGACAGTGGTTTACTTTTTAAGTAAGAGACTTTTAAGAGGAGAAAAGCTCTTTAATTAAAGGATGTATATTTTATACATTTCTGCAGCTGAGAATGTTGCCAATTACCTTGAGTGAGGTGTGTGTGAATCAGTATTTGCATGTGTCCACTCAAACCAAAAGCTAATTATAAAGGGTATAGGAAAAACTGGATTAAACATACAAACTAAAATCCTGAATAAATTATTCAAAACATGAACTATGGTTAAAAAACAAAAAAGAAAAACTTTCATCTGGATTCCTAACTCCTGGATTCTTTGTTCCTTGACATTTGTGTGATTCCACCTAGGACCCAATAGCCCCTACTCAGTACTTATTTTATATGGTTCTCCCCAGAGAACCCTCCTCCTCGAAAGTTTGTGCATCTGCAAGCTTCAGAAGGAAACGCTGCAGAACTGCAACTCTTAAAAAACTGTCATGGGAAACCTGGGGCAGGAATGGGCAGGAGAACAAGATTATTCTATCTCAGGACTGAGGAGTGGCATAGAGAAAAGAGAGTCACTGATAAAATGACAGAGACCACTACCAGCCAAGAGAAGCACAAGGAAAGTGATATGAGTAATTGTATTTCTATTCATGTCCCCAATAAACTACCCCTTTAAAATATCTGCACACTCTTATTGCTATGTTAGATGGTTATTTAAAAACACTTTTTGGGATATACTGATAGTTTCAAAACCTGTGCAAGAGGGGCTGGCCGGATAATGTCAATGTGTGTTTAGTCTGCTTCCTCTATTGCTTCAAGTCAGTTGGTTCCAAAGAGCACGGTTCTTTGACTTACTGAGGAAAAATACACAACAGGTTAAAAAATAATTAAAAACTTACAGAAGACAATGTGAAGATGTTTCTTATCCCACATGGGATAAGAAAACTCAGGATGTGAGCATATACAAAATTGAAGGTATAATTCAAACTTTCAAATAATATCCAGTTCATGAAACATTTAATCAATTGCAGAATTTATGAATTTAAGGACTCCTATAGAGTCCTGATGTTGTAATACAGGTCATGGACTCAGATTTCTAATGGATTATACTGTTTCTTGGTCAAAAATAACAGACTCTTCGCCAAGAAAATAGACATATGATCATATATGTAAATATTTGCATACAATTTCAGGAGGTCTCTGGACACCTTGAAATCCATAAATGAAGAATCCTAGGTTCTTATAAACTCAATGTTTTAGAGAGTTATGTGTAGTTGACATAAATGAACATCATTATCCTCGTGTAAAATCGACAGTGCATTTAAAAGAAAAATTTTAAAAATAGAGCCGCAAGATGCATTTGATATCAAATTCTTGAACATTTATAAAGAGAATTTCAAGGGGAGGGGCCAAGATGGCAGAAAAGCATAGAAGTTTTTTTGCATCTATCCTCTCTGAAATGCAGTCAGATCAACACTATACATCTGCACACCTAGGAAACCATCTTGCACACCTAGGAAACTGATTTGAGGATTAACACAACAATCTGCACGACCTGAACCACAGAACTTGGCAGGGCTACTCCAAGGAACAAATCAAAGCACACCTGGTGGAGGGTCCAAAATGTCACTACGAGTAGGGTAATAAAATAGCCAAAGTCACAACAACAAAGAACAAGTAACAATCTCCCAAAAAAATACCTCCTGAATGGCCAGGTCCTGGACAGTGTATGACCATCATTTAATATAGCAGTGCTTGCAGGTGCAGAGCACACAACAAGCTTTAGAACACAGAAGGGACAGAAAACTCGCCAAAATGACAAAACAGAAGAATTCTCCTCAAAAGAAATTCCAGGAAATAGCAACAGCTAATTAATTTATCAAAATCAATTTAACCAATATAATTGAACAAGAATTTAGAATAATAGTCATAAAATTAATTGCTGGGCTTGAAAAAAGCATAGAGGACAGCAGAGAATCTATTGCTACAGAGATCAAGGGACTAAAAAATAGTCATGATGAATTAAAAATGTTATAAATGAGGTGCAAAATAAAATGGAGGCGGTCACAGCATGGATTGAAGAGGCAGAAGAGAGAATAGGTGAATTAGAAGGTAAAATTATGGAAAAAAGAGGAAGCTAAGAAAAAGAGAGAGAAAAAAAATCCAGGAGTACTAGGGGAGAATTAGAGAACTAAGTGATGCAATCAAATGGAACAATATCCATATCATAGGAAATCCAGAAGAGAGAGAAAAAAGGGCTAAAGGTGTACTTGAACAAATCATAGCTGAGAACTTCCCCGATCTGGGGAAGGAAACAGGCACTGAAATCCAAGAGGCACAGAGAACTCCCTTCAGACATAACTTGAATAGATGTTCTGCATGACATATCATAGTGAAACTGACAAAATACAAGGATAAAGAGAGAATTCTGAAAGCAGCTAGGGATAAACAGACCTTAACATACAAAGGTAGACACATGAGGGTAGTAGCAGACTTATCTACTGAAACTTGGCAGGCCAGAAAGGAATGGCAGGAAATCTTCAATGTGATGAACGGAAAAAAATATGCAACCAAGAATCCTTTACCCAGCAAGTCTGTCATTCAGAATAGAAGGAGAGACAAAGGTTTTCCCCAACAAACAAAAACAGAAGGAATTCATCACCACTAACCAGCCCTACAAGAGATCCTAAGGGGAACTCTGTGAGTGAAATGTTGCAAGAACCACAAAGTACCAGAGACACCACTACAAGCATGAAACCTCTACAGATATCACAATGACTCTAAACCCATATCTTTCAGTAATAACACTGAATGTAAATGGACTAAATGCTCCAACCAAAAGACATAGGGTATCAGAATGGATAAAAAAACAAGACCCATCTATGTGCTGTCTACAAGAGACTCATTTTAGACCTGAGGACACATTCAGATTGAAAGTGAGGGGATGGAGAACTATCTATCATGCTACTGGAAGTCAAAAAAAAAAAAGGTGGAGTAGCCATACTTATATCAGACAAACTAGACTTTAATTTAAAGGCTGCAACAAGAGATGAAGAAGGGCATTATATAATAATTACAGGGTCTATCCGTCAGGAAGAACTAACAATTATAAATGTCTATGCACCAAATGCAGCACACCCAAATATATAAAACAATTACTCACAAACATAAGCAACCTCATTGATAAGAATGTGGTAGATGCAGGGGAATTTAATACTCCACTTAAAACAATGGGTAGATCATATAGACAGAGAATCAATAAAGAAACAAGGGCCCTGAATGATATATTGGATCAGATGAACTTGACAGATATATTTATAACTCTACACCCCAAAGCAACGGAAAATTGTTCATGTGCACTCTTCTCAAGTGCACATGGAACAGTCTCCAAGGTAGATCACATACTGGGTCACAAAACAGCCATTAATAAGTGTAAAATAACTGAGATCATACCATGCACACTTTCATATCACAATGCTATGAAACTTGAAATCAACCACAGAGAAAAGTCTGGAAAACCTCCAAAAGCATGGAGGTTAAAGAACATCCTACTAAAGAATGAATGGGTCAACCACGCAATTAGAGAAGAAATTTAAATATATGGAAACAAATGAAAATGATAATACAATCCAAATGCTTTAGGATGCAGTAAGGCAGTCCTGAGAGGAAAATACATTGCAATCCAGGGCTATCTCAAGAAACAAGAAAAATCCCAAATACAAAATCTAACAGCACACCTAAAGGAACTAGAAGCAGAATAGCAAAGACACCCCAAACCCAGAAGAAGAAGAGAAATAATAAATAAACAATATAGAATCTAAAAAAAAGTAGAGCAGATCAATTAAACCAAGACCTGGTTTTTTGAAAAAATAAACAAAATTAATAAACCTCTAGCCAGACTTCTCAAAAAGAAAAGAGAAAGGACCCAAATAGATAAAATCATGAATGAAAATGGAATTATTACAACAAATCCCTCAGGAATACAAGCAATTATCAGGCAATAGTATGAAAAATTATATGCCAATAAAGTGCACAACCTGGCAGAAATGAACAAATTTCTAAACACCCATGCACTTCCAAAACTCAAACGGGAAAAAATAGAAAATTTGAACAGACCCATAACTAGTGAAGAAATTGAGTTAGTTATCAAAAATCTCTGGGGAATTCTACCAGACATTTAAAGCAGGATAATACCTATCCTTCTCAAGCTGTTCCAAAAATTAGAAAGGGAAGGAAAACTTCCAGACTCATTCTATGAAGCCAGCATTGCTTTGATTCCCAAACCAGACAGAGACCCAGCAAAAAGAGAGAGCTACAGGCCAATATCCCTGATGAAGATGAATGCAAAAATTCTCAACAAGATACTAGCAAATCGAATTCAACAGCATATAAAAGAATTATTTATCATGATCAAGTGGGATTCATTCCTGGGCTGCAGGGCTGGTTCAATATTCACAAGTCAATCAACGTGATACATCACATTAATAAAAGAAAAGATAAGAACCATATGATCCTGTCAATCGATGCAGAAAAAGCATCTGACAAAATTCAGCATCCTTTCTTAATAAAGACCCTCGAGAAAGTCAGGATAGAAGGAACATACTTAAACATCATAAAAGCCATTTATGAAAAGCCCACAGCTAATACCATCCTCAGTGGGGAAAAACTGAGAGCTTTCCTCCTGAGAAAGGAACACGACAGGGATGTCCACTCTCACTGCTGTTGTTTAACATAGTGTTGGAAGTTCTAGCATCAGCAATCAGACAACAAAAGGAAATCAAAGGCATCAAGATTCACAAAGATGAAGTCAAACTTTCACTTTTTGCAGATGACATGATACTATACATGGAAAACCTGATAGACTTCACCAAAAGTCTGCTAGAACTGATACACAAATTCATCAAAGTCACAGGATACAAAATTAATGTACAGATCAGTTGCATTTTTATACACCAATAATGAAGCAACAGAAAGACAAACTGATCCCATTCATAATTGCAACAAGAATCATAAAATACCTAGGAATACACCTAACCAAAGATGTAAAAGATCTGTATGCTGAAAACTACAGAAAGATTATGAAGGAAATTGAAGAAGATACAAAGAAATGGAAAAATATTCCATGCTCATGGATTGGAAGAATAAATATTGTTAAAATGTGAATACTACCCAAAGCAATCTACACATTAAATGCAATCTTGATCAAAATTGCACCAGCATTCTTCTTGAAGCTAGAACAAGCAATCCTAAAATTTGTGTGGAACCACAAAAGGCCCTGAATAGCCAAAGTGATTTTGAAGAAGAAGACCAAAGCAGGAGACATCACAATCCCAGACTTTAGCCTCTACTACCGAGATGAATCATCAACACAGAATGGTATTGGCACAAAAACAGACACATACACCAATGGAAAAGAATAGAGACTTCAGAATTGGACCCACAAATGTATGGCCAACTAATCTTTGATGAAGCAGGAAAGAATATCCAATGGAAAAAAGACCGTCTCTTTAACAAATGGTGCTGGGAGAACTGGATAGCAACATGCAGAAGAATGAAACTAGACCACTTTCTCACACCGTTCACAAAAAGAAACTCAATGTGGATGAAGAACCTGAATGTGAGACAGGAAACCATCAAAACCCTATAGGAGAAAGCAGGAAAAAACCTCTTTGACCTCAGCTGCAGCAATTTCTTACTTGACACATCTCCAAAGGCAAGGGAATTAAAAGCAAAAATGAACTATTGGGACCTCTTGAAGACAAAAAGCATCTGCACTGCAAAGGAAACAATCAACAAAACTAAAAGGCAACCAACGGAATGGGAAAAGATATTTGCAAATGACATATCAGACAAAGGGCTAGTCTCCAAAATCTATAAAGAACTCACCAAACTCCACACCCAAAAAACAAATAATCCAGTGAAGAAATGGGCAGAGGACATGAATAGACACTTCTCTAAAGAAGACATCCAGATGGCCAACAGGCACATGAAAAGATGTTCAACATTACTCCTCATCAGGGAAATACAGATCAAAACCACACTGAGATTCCACCTCGCACCAGTCTAAGTGGCTAAAATGAAGAAATTAGGAGACTATAGATGCTGGCGAAGATGTGGAGAAATGGGAACCCTCTTTCACTGTTGGTGGGAATGCAAACTGGTGCAGCCACTCTGGAAAACAGTGTGGAGGTTCTTCAAAAAATTAAAAATAGAAATACCCTATTACCCAGCAATAGCACTGCTAGGAATTTACTCAAGGGATACAGGAGTGCTGATGCATAGGGGCACTTGCACCCTAATATTTATAGCAGCACTTTCAGCAATAGCCAAATTACGGAAAGAACCTAAATGTCCATAAATTGATGAATGGATAAAGAAGATTGGTTTATACGTACAATGGAATACTACTTGGCAATTAGAAAGAATGAAATCTGGCCATTTGTAGCAACATGGATGAAATGGAGAGTATTATGCTAAGTGAAATAAGTCAGTCAGAGAAAGACAGATACCATATGTTTTCACTCATATATGGATCCTGAGAAACTTAGCAGAAGACCATAGGGGAGGGGAAGGGGGAAAAAAAGTTACAGTGAGGGAAGGAGGCAAACCATAAGAGACTCTTAAATACTGAAAACAAACTGAGGGTTTACTGGGGGTGGGAGAGAGGGGAGAGTGGGTGATGTGCATTGAGGAGGGCACCTGTTGGGATGAGCATTGGGTGTTGTATGGAAACCAATTTGACAATAAATTTTATATATGTATATGTATATATATATATATGTATATATATATATGTGTATATATATATATACATAAATATATATACACACTCATATAGAAAATGGAAAAAAAGAGAATTTCTATTTTTTTCCCAGAAAAACATGAAAGGTATGAAGTCTTTAAGTAATCTCCACATTTTTTACTAGTTCTTTTTACTTCTACTTTACTAGTGGTTTTTTTTACTATTTTCAGATTCTTTAAATACTATTAGCTTTTGACCTTAGTTATTATACATTCTTATTGGCATAAATGCTACTTTTATCTTAATATAATTTAAGAAGTTTGAATCTTAAAAATCTGGACCTTATTTATATGGCTGTTTAAATTCTCAGTTGAGAATATACGTCTACTCCCTAGAGATCTTCATGTTTTATTATTACAAATTGTGTCCTCTTTTTTGATGCTATTCAAAGAAACTATCAACACTTTCAAAAGATTCATCCCAGAATCATTTTCTTTTCTCAAAGAGAAATTCTAAAAAAAACTTTATACAGCTTGCTAAATTAACTGGGTCTCCATGTGAATTAGTGTTTAATTTCTGTGTTGGTTGGAATTGCTGTGTCTTTGTGTTTACACCTTAATTGGAAACACGATAAGTAACTGAGCTGCTCAAATGTCTTTTCCTCTCCCAGAGGGCTGTATGCATGCTCTCATGGGCTGCTGGGCCACTTGTGAATATAAATAAGTGGGGATAGACCAACCCTGTTATAAAACTTGTCACATCGCAGCATTCTTTTGCCTTGTAGGACAAAGCACAGTGGAAGGTGCCCGTGGCACAACGTAGGGTTTTCTTAGTTGTGTTCACAGAGGTCTTAAAAGAAAGTTTAATTAGCAAAACTGAACTTTCTTTTTTTTTTAAATTAAACTCCTTATAAGAATTACAGAAAAGGCTCAAAAATAAGTAGTAACTTTCCTGGAAGGGAAAAAGGAAAGTAGTTGGTAGTTTAACTTATATATGTGTTTCAAGAAATACTTTCTCCGTTGTTAAAAATCTCACCGTAAATAACCTATGTAGCTAGAATTAAATCTGTCCTCTCTGGACATTTGCTTTATTTTTAGATTTTGTGTTGATTTTCTTTTGATTAGCAAATGGTACAAAAGACCAAAACGCTGAATATTTGATTAGTTGTATAACCATAAGACACTTATGAAACCAGAAATAAAGGATACCATTTGAAACACTACTGGAAAATATGCTACCTTCTCTCAAAAGCTTCAAGACTGTCTTAAAATATTTCCTTGAAGGATCCTCAGCATTATTATCATCAATTGATGCTTAAGAATGGGGAAAGCAAAATCTAAAGGTTTTTTTCCAGCAAGTTTCCTTAGCCTGTATTGCCTGTTTATATAGAATATTATAGAGCTTTATGAGGCTTTAAAATCCAAGAACTTCTCAGGGTGCCTGGGTGGCTGAGCTGGATAAGCGTCTGACTCTTGGTATTGGCATATGTCACGATCTTGTGGTTTTCCTGAGTTCAAGCCCCTCATCAGGCTCCATGCTGACAGTGCAGAACCTGCTTGGAATTCTCTGTATCCCTCTCTCTGCCCCTCTGCCCCCTGCATTGTCTCTATCTCTAAATAAATAAATAAATAAATAAATAAATAAATAAAACCTTAAAACCCTGCAACTTCTCAAGGACAAAACATCTTTGGGAGCAACACAGTGCCCAGTCCATAATGCGTTTCCAGAATGTGTTTCTAAGATGAGCCACAGATATTTAGGGTAATGCTTTATGTCTTCAAATTACTAGCGGAGACCCAAGTATCATTTGGGGGTATCAGAAGATGGTCAAGAACTCAGACCCTGGAGCTAGGTCTCCTGCATTCAAGTCTTGGCTCTGCCAGTTGCTCACTGTGCATCCTTGGGCAAGTTGCTTAAACTCTCAGTGCATCTGTAATCTGAGCTGTTAAACTGAACTAGTATTTATCTTCGCCACAGGGGTTGGTATGAGGGTTAAATGAGGTCACACCTGTAAAACCCTTAGAATAGTGCATGACATATTGAAAAACTTATTTTTTAAAGTTAGCCATTCATTACATATGTGCTGACTTAGATGTAGTATCTATTTTTAATTTACCTACACAAAAGTGTTTCACAGAAAATAAGAACAAAGGCAGCATAAAATTATTTATTTGTCACATGGTTTAATTCAGTTTTGAACTTAGGTATTACACAGTATTTCAAGTCACGAGAATGCTCTGATGCATTTTGTTCCTTCCTACCTAGTAGTAATTAAATAATTGATTGGTGTATAATCAATCATTTCACTATAGTTGAAAGCAAAAAGTCATAAACCAGATCATTTTAAAACACGCACCTTTAATTTTATCATTGTCATAACACTTTTGTAAATATGGATGTAATAAAAAAAACAAGAGAGCCACTCTTAAAAATTCATATGTTATTAAAATTTTGCAATATGGTTAGTGTCTTAGAGTGAAAACAAAATCTAACATTAGGCATCATTGGCAGTAACTTTCATTGTCAACAAGACATGTCTAATTACAGAGAAGTCTTTTTTCCCATATGGTAATTTTCAGTAGGCAGGATAGTACTGAATATTACTGAAGTTAATTGATGCAGATGGTATGCCACTGTTCTCTGGAACTGGCAGGAAAATTACGTCTCATTTCTCAAACCTCACACCTTTTATTTACTCTGAAACAAATCTAGATTAAGAAATGCTACAGTTTTCACAAATGTAGTCCCTCCTCCTAATTTCTGCTCAGCGATTTTATCATTGGGTAAAATAATTTATTCTTCATCATTTTTCAGAGCATTTGGATGGCTTCTGAATTTAAAAAATAAAATAAAGAAATTAAGAGAAAACATGGAACCAAATCAACAAAGTCATCACGTAGATTCAGGAATTTCAAATAGATTTAAGGTTAAAACCAATTCCAGATTAAGCAAAAAGACACATTGTTACAGGTACAAATGTGTAGAGTACAAAAGACAGCATAGCTTGTTAATGGGGATAAGAATCTATTTCCTACAGAAGCTATTCCAAAGAAACTATGTATTATAGTGTGTCATTTAAAGTAATAAAATACCCATTTTGATTATTTTACTCTAGGAGAAACCATCTTGTTCTTTAAAACAACTTCAAACCTGTCAATTTCAGGTGTGTAGGATTTAAGTAGACTTCTGAGACCATCAAGAAAGCTCCTAAATATACTGACGTAGCCATTTTTGGTTATGAACCTTTTTAACTCCGAAAACCACTTCTTAGTTTAGGACTTAACATCAAGCCAGTAAGGTAGGATATGATATTTGCATTTATCCATTCATTCTTTAAGCTGTTATTGGGTGATTCAGTATTTAGTATAATGTACTATTGCCTGTGTTTTAAACACATTTTCTCATTTAATCTCACTTCTCACACAATAGAGGAAGTGTTATTATTATGTAATAATATGTGATATACAAATATACATGAATGAAGAGACAGGCAGTAGCGTGAGTTATGAAAAGTCACTTGCCCAAAGTGGAAAAGTCTTTAATATCATATTATCTAATACTAATCCCACAACTTCTAATTGCACTGTGCAGAGCACACAAGGTGTAAGGTAACCAACTATCCCAATTTGCCCGAGACATAAGAATTTCAGTGCCAAAACTGAGAATTTACTGTATTATATAAAACGTGTAACTAGTGGTGATTTTTACTTTGCCATAGGATATAAAAGAATTTTCATGTCCATACCAAACTACAATAAAATATGGAAATGATCCACTTTTGTAAAACTTTTTGTTACATAGTGGGCAACTATAATAAGGGGAAAGCAGATAATTGTGCACAGAAAGGAAGGAAAGTAAATGTACACCAACATTTTTAAGTGCCAACTATTGCCAGACACTGTGCTAATTATGTTGTCTCATCTAATTCTTTGAAAACCATATGTAGTATATAATATTATGCTCATTTTTCAAATGCAAAAACTGAAAGAACAAAAATAACTTGTCCAAGATCATGAAGTGAATAGGTAGCAGAGCTAAATTTTGAAGTTTTCTTTCTTCAAAACCATATATTTTACAATGAAAATAATTTAAAATGTATTGATTTGCCATCCTGTAATTTCAATAACTCTTTTCTTTGTCTAGAATCAGTCATAAAGAACATCTTTATATGTGTTCCTTCTGGCATTGCATTTTAAAAAAATGAAATTGAGTACCTATTAGGTGCCTAATTCTGTGCTCAATAGTGAATTTACTGAGAAGAACTAAGCACACTTCCTGACCTCCAGGGCATTTTATGGAGGGAGGCAGACACCTACACAGCAAATACCAATTCCATACCATAAGTGTATCACATATACTTGATTAAGATATAAAAGGAGGAGAAAGTAAACAATCAGTTCTTCCTAAAAGGGAAAGTGATTCATAGAATTGACAGTGGAGACAGTATTTAAGTTCTACTTTTTCTTTTTTAAGTATATGATTTTACCAAGTGGAAACAGTGAGAAGGCAGTCTTCCAAGGAAGACAGGGAGGTACAAGTAAAGCCACACTTCATGAATTATGAGTCCCCTAGATAATTTGAAAAACAGGAGTTAGGGAACTAGTGGGAGGTAAAAGATGACACTAGAACAAAGGCAGAGAAGAGATTGTGAAGGAATTTATTGCCAAGCAGTGTAGATTTTAATTCTGCAGCAAACAAGACAATAAGTAAAGCAAGTTCTTAAAGGAGGGTATGAAACATTAGCCCTTTATAGTAATTGACTGTTTACCTATTTCCGTTCTCCTTTTCACTGTACACTCCATGAGAGCAAGGACCTTGCATTGATTGTGTTTTTTCAGAAACTAGAAGAGTACTTATATATAGTAGGCACTAAAAAAAAAAAGTTGGATCATTCTTTGAAACAGTGATTATATAAGTATTAACAAGTACAACTAGCAAATGATTATTGTAATAAGTGAAGCAAGAGAAAATAAAGGCAGAATATGGGCAGTGATAATAGATTTTATATAGAATCAGCACAACTTAATAACTCATGGACAGGGGTTTGATAAAGTGAAAAGTCCAATATTAAAATGGGATTTCAAACCTGGGTAACTAAGTAGATGGTGATGTTTTAACCCCAACAGTAATATAGGAGGGAAAGCAGGTTCAGGGGAAATGTTAAGATTTTATTTGAATCCCTTTAAGTTAAGATTCACATGGGACATGATCTGATAATCACCAGTCAACAGTATAAAGGAAAAATAATTCCCCAATTTTAGTACTTATCTGGTGAATAAAAATAATTATTTAATATATTATAACTTTGTTCAAATTTATGTAATCCATATCTTTTGAATGCCTTAGAGGGATAAGAAAAGTATTTATTATCAAATCCATTTGAGATCATTATAATTCACTATCTCTACAGCAGAAACAGGGGAGGTAGAAATAGGTTAAGTAACTGGCTCCAAAGTCCTGAATTGCAACTGGGGAGGGGATAAATACAGGCAATGTAACTGTCAATCCAAATTATCACCACAAACTTTATTATGTGGTAGATAAAATATAGACATGATATAATGTTAAATAAACTAAAATTGTTTTAAATCTACAATAGAGTTTGGGGGTCATTGTGATTTCTTTAGATTCTTGATATTACTGACATCATATTAGAAATGGCCAAGCTGATACAAAATTCTACATCCAGTACAAACTCATTGCTTATATGAAAATGTTAAATCCCAATCCCCTTCTTTCACATATCTTCTTGAGGCAAACAAATAAACAAACAAACAACACTATTTCACTTGCAAAATGTTTTCCCTAGAACATTTAAAGAATTCCTTTCTTTTGTTTTCTTTAACAACAGCACAAGAAAAATATACTCTTATCACCATATGGTTTCTCAACACCACCCATATCAAAATCATCTTAAGTATTAGGAAACTGTAAATTTGAAAAAAAAAATCATTAGTCAATAGTACATTAAAGTCCCAGTTAAAGGAAGTAATTTTTGTCTAAAACAGAAAAAGATGATCTGGGATTTTGTGATTCATTGTGTTCAGGATATGAATAAGTGATTTCTTACAGGGTTTTGATTCCAATGTAATTTAACATACCAATAAACATTTCTGGGCTACTTTTTGAAGGAAAATGAAAGAAATTCACTTTTTTGTGTGACTTCAAGAAGTGTTTTTGAAAATTTCTTAAAGCAAGCCATTGAGACTTCTAAAAAAAAGTCTAGGGATGTTGAGACTTGACTAACATTCAAGAATCCTGGAGTTTGTCCATTGACTTCAGTACAAAGCAAATACTAAGTTAATTCTGTAACATGAGGCACTTGGGGAAGTGGCCAAAATTGGAAAACAGGTGAGAAAAGCTGAAATGTTTTGAAAATATAAAAATAGAATCACCTCCAAATATATTTTCCAAGAGCAATAATGTATTGTATAATTTTTACATATTTAAAAATATAACAGACAAAGCACTGTTGCCAATAGGATTCTCTCACCTATCCACATATTTGAATACCATCCTTTCATAATTTCCCTATACTTATCTATTTTGTTGATTATAAAATGTAATCATAGACTATAAAGTTGCTTGTAATCTTCACAGTGTAACTAACCCTCCTATAGAAAATCATTAGGAAACAAATAACAGGTTAGATGCCAGCAGTATTCTAATAAAACAACTCCTTAGTTTAATAATAGCAGCTCTAAATTGGCATTACTGCACAAAATACAAAAGATGCAGAGCTCAGATGGGAAGCTTATAATTCACAAGAAACCAGGGGAGTCTTCATTTGACTCTTTATTATCTTTAATGAGAAGATGAAACTTGTCACTGATGAATTTTAAGATTGTATAAAGTGTCTCCCAAGGAGTTATAGATAGAACTAATTTCAAAGTACTTGGTATTCACATAGATTAGAATCTTGCCGAAATACTTCAGTGTTACTCTCTGAGGAATTACGAAGTCATTGAGAAAAATCAACTCGTTACTATAAAGCACCTACTCTGCTCAGCCTTACGGGAGGTAGTTTTGAGAAACCTAATGAATGGGGGGAGACATAGCATCTATGGGAAAATAAGAAAAACAACCTAATATAGAACCAGGCACATTTCATAGTGCAGACAATAGATGTGATGGGAATGCCACTAGAGGAAATATCACCATGGGGACTTTCACAGAAGAGGTGTGAGGTGAGATCAGGGAGAAGCAAATTGGGAAATAATCCTGGCAGGGGAATACCAAAAGGGAAAGGAGAGGAGGCAGGATTGAACCAGTATAGATGATAATAACAACAAATGGAGCAGGAGAGGACAGGGCTAGTTAGGAGAGATGAGGTCCAGCAAAGGAGGATAAGCCTTACGGCTTCTATCTATAAATTATGTCTGAGAGGCACCTATGGCATAAAAGTTAAGAGCTTAAACTCTGAGACAGACTACTCGACACTGCCACTTAGCTCTTTGATGGGCAAGTGCTTTAATTTTCTATCTCAATTTCCTTATCTGTGTAATAGGGCTAATAATAATTTGTATTAATACAAGCGAAGTGCTTGCAAGCTCTTTTGTATCAAAACTGACATTCTTAGGGAGAGGTATATATATGTTTCTCTGGCAGCATGGTCAAGGGAGATTGAAAGGGTTAACTCTGGGTAGGTGAACTCAGGCAGTCACTGTAGTAACCCAGCATTTCCCCTTAACATCTATGATCCATTACAATTGAAACTAGAATAACGGTCTCAGAATTTCCATATATAAGTATAAAAAATGATCTTTTATTTTCCCTACCTTGCTAACCAAGTGTTTGCATCCAGCTCCTGTTTCCAAGCTCTCTGAAACCAATGGCCAAATAAAAGATTTCATGACAAAGTGTCATATTTAAAATCTGGATCTTCTAGTTCTTTGCTACAATAGTGCTGACAGTTCATTTGACCTCAGGATTTTCTGATAAAGTTCTATATCTGTGTTTGGGTGAAAGTAATGACTTTGAGGAACATTATGGAAATCCACCAAAATGGAAAATTTCTTTGGATTCTAATACTATGCATGATAAATTGGGAGCTTTATTACTACATTTAACCTTTAGCACATCTTTCTTTAAAATATAGATTCAAATGTAAAATCTAGCATTTGCAGACATTGTACTAATTTGTTACAGTCACCCTTTTTAACCCACAAGGCTTTGAGTTCATAACAGAGACATGAATTACAATATGAGGTCTAATATTTCCATCATTGGTACACATAATTTCTTTCCAGATCTTCTTTGTTCTTACGAGGAAAAAATGTGCACAGTGCAGATTCAATTGCTAAAAATTTCAATGAGAAGCAAGGAATATAGAAGTAAAAAATAAGTATGTCATATATGTTTATTTCAGGTAAATATTTTCTCTTCATCTGAAATTAGTTTATCTTTTAAACTTGAGCAATTTGGCAGAACAAATAGATTCTTTTCTTTGAAACAAATCTAAGTTATTTATGTCAAATATTCTACCTAATAGAGGTATTGGGAACTGTAGCAATTGCAAATAGATATGATAAAGAAGAAATAAATGATGTTCAGTTTCTGATTTTAGCTTCTGTTACTAGACTACAAAATCAGAGCTACTTATTTTCATGCACTGTCATCAGTGTTTTGTTGATCTAATCTATGTCCAATAAAGACATGATCAAGAACTATTGCAAAGCCCACCAACTTGGTAGCATTCATCAATCTACTGACATTTTTCTACTTAAAAGCCCTTAAAAGCAGACTATGACTAATGGTTTATAATTTCTTAAAGAGAATTTATGAATTTCTCCTTTCCTCTTTGCCTTAGGAATATTTCAGAAATGCCCAGTCTAATGTAATTCAGCCACAGTGACTGCACCACTGTAGGACAAGGTGTTCTGCAAGTGCCAAGGCAGCTACAGGGACTGCTTAAACCCTGCCTTCAGCTTGTTCATGATCTTTTAGGAAAAGCTCAGGACAAAAAGAACATAATATAAACAAGTGATTGCAGGGCTTCAGAAAAGGAAATGCTTAATTCCTTTTTAATTTGTATTCTTTATATGAACTCAACAGAAATGATGCCATAAAAAAAGGGGAGATGCCTATGTGTAATAGGGAGACTTTTGTAGAAGCACGTTGGCAAATGAAGTTTCTATTAATAAAATACAAGTAATTTAGCTGCCACAGCTGGAAATCTCTTACTGCAGCACATATTTCCGTAATTGCTCTAATCCTTGTGTGTTCTTTTGCTCTTTTTGCAGGCAGACCAGTAATGATTGTGGTGGAATATATGGAGAATGGATCCCTAGACTCCTTTTTGCGGGTGAGGTGTTCTTTTCTGATGGCATTTAAATAAGATATTCTGAGTTCTAGATTTAAATCATTTATCATAAATTAATTTTTACATAATGTTATTCATGGATTTTTCCATGAAGAATAGCAACATTTTCTCTAGGGTGCATTTCTCCGATACTGTGATACATTAGTGTGTTACCAATGGGAGGAGTATATATACATATAATAATATAATTGATTTCTCCTATAAATTCACATGCCTTATTAATATATATATTTCCAAATGATGTTATAAAGAGATTAAATGAAACTCAGTTGTCTCACATAAACATTCATTTTGTTTTATCACATTTAACTATTCAGCATGATGTTTTATGCATGATCTATAATGCTGAGCCCCTTAAATCGATGTATATTTACGAATAATGACTCAAGTTCATATCAGAAAACTGGTTTTATCACTCTTAAGTTTGTTTCCCTGACTTTCAGAAAACAAAAGAAAAAAGAAAAAACCCTAGCAGAGACTGTTTTCAGAACAAAAATTTTAAAGCATTCTTTTTAAAGTGACTTATCCTTGAAAGTATGGTGTATACAAAAATCATTTGTCTCACATAGTAGTAGAGAATAACAGAGCAATCTTGAAGTTATATTTCAAATGTATTTATACATTGAATTGAATTATAATGTCTTTAATATTTAAAAAGCCATCATATGCTACAAAAATACTCATTGATAGTAAAAAAAAACAATACAAAAAATAATTACTACAGTAAATATTTTTCATCCCCAGCAGAGGTCACATATTTGAATGTCATTGTATTCTCAAATATTCATCTATCTGCAGAGATATGGTCATTTTTTTACTTATAACATGACTGGACTTTTGCTATTTGGAATATATTATATTATTTGTTATCTTCATTTTCATAGGATAAAAACAGTCTCAAGCATTCTTTCTTCATTTAATTTTTTTGTTCTATGTTATTTGGTTAAGTTCTGCATCTTACCTTTCTTTTTTTAAATCTCATTTTCATTTATTTTTCTTGAGTTCATGCCCTCTTTTTCTGACTTCTCTCAATATTAGCAGTAATGATATATTTACCCTGTGACTGGACTTGATGCCCAGATTCAATGCCAGAAGCTGAATTCAGCAAAATCGTCAAGTTATTACAGAGCAATACTCTTCACACAATGCAGTCTCTCAACCAAGTATGCTTTTTAAAGCAAAATGAAATTCATAGGTGTTTGGGGACATGAACTATTTGTTTTTATTTTTTCTGTAGCCATTCTCAGGATGTTATTTTATAACTTGTATTCATTTCTCCTGTAAATGTGCTAAATTATTTTAGAATAAATTATCAGGACCACCTATGGTACTTTGAAATGCATATATAGTTAGGACCTTCCATTATGTTTATTCAAAAACTCATTCTTATCAGACATATACCAACATGACTTATTCTCTAATGATGCTTGGGATAAGTTATGGATTTTTTTTTGCATCAACTATATCCTAGAGCTGAATATAATGGCAAATAAATGCAGCACATACTCAATCTAAATTGCTCTTGAAAATGGGATCAAATGACTGCCACAGCAAATTAGGAAAGAATTCTTAGCTTCAGATATCCTTTTTATCCTGCTGAATCATGAATTAATTACAATATATTATAAAGAAAAGATAATAGCTTATCAATAAAATATTTATGTAGAAGCATCTTGATACCTGTTTATAAGTGGTATATTTCATGATTTAAAATTTAAAAACTAATGTTTTTTGGCTTTTGTACATTATATAGGTAAGACACCACACAGTCTGGGAAAGAATAGATGTTCGGTTAATGGTGGCTATCATTACCACTGCTATAAGAATCTGAATGTCAATATATGCCAGATCATCTTGGTTCTGTCCCTTCCAGCTATGTGACCTTGTGACTTGGGAAAGTTACTAACTTCTCTGTGCCTCTGCTTACTTATCTATAAAATGGGAATATTAACAGCATCTACCTCATACAAGTGTCATTGAGTTGATTATTTTAAAGCTTATAAAATAATACATAACACACTAAGTGGTAGAGTGATCATTCAAACTCAAGTCTCTGACTCAAAAAGCCATGTTCTCATACACTTTTTTAAATAAAATTACTTTTACTTCTTTTTATAAGTTCACTGCCATATCCCCATGTGAACTTGTCTCCTGTCTGCACATAGAATTTCTATTAAGATAAAAATCACATGCATGAGAAAGAAAAAAAAAAAAAAACATGGCCAAATACTCCCTTCTTACTCTTCTTTAATATTCTTACCCTTCTTTGTAATCATATCTCTTTTATCCCAGAAGCTCAAAGTGGTATATAAACTTTATGTCAATAGCAGATGCTCAACTCCCCATGGCAATATATATATATATATATATATATATATATATATATATATATATATACATCTCCCACAAATTCTCAAAAACGAAGTCATTTTTCAAACTACTGCTTTAGAATTTGATAATCGCAGCTTCTGTGAGCACAGAAAGAGGAAGTGGCTAAGTGCATTGCATTGTAGGGAAGTCATCCATGGCTCATTAATAGCATTCTGTGCTTGCTAGAAGCAGAAAAGATTTCCCTTTGGTCTCCCACATATTTGAAAATCACTTCAATTTACTTTTATATGAAACAGTGGTAGCAAAACTAAGTACAAAATTACAATCTAGTGACAGTGGTGGTAGCTGGCTGGCTGTGATATTGCACTGGATTCATAAATCTTCTATTGTTCAGGATCCTTATGGACATTCCTCCAGATACATATTGGCAAGAGGTGGTGTGGTTAAGTGCCTGTGTTTGTGTATGTGCGCGTGTGTGCTTGTGCACACGCAGATGGGATATACGTAGGTATGTGACTGTGTGTGTGTTTTCAATTTAAAAAAAAATGCATTCTGACTTAGTAAGAGAGCATCAGCCCTGTTGCTCAGAATGTATGATCTTACTGATGTGCAAATTTTCCTAACTTTTCCAAGGAAATACACTAGTGTGAATTAAATGTAATCTTGACCATCATCCCTATACAATCTCTCTTGAACTATGTATATGGATTTCATAAACGCTTTTTGTGACACTTAACCTGGCAACTGCTTTCCCCCTAAATTTTTGGACTTACATTTTTATAACAATATTAATTAGCAATCCAAATAATAATAGTTATAAAATACTTTAAAACCTTGAGATACCACATGCCAACCACAAAAATGTTGATCAAATCACAAAATTCAGTTGTTCAAAAAAATAATACCACTGGTTTCAGTTTAATATGTTATTGTGTTCTTGCTACAGCCTCTTGCTGCCACCTCAACTCGTTTGATGTTACAGATACATTATTTGCAAAGCACAGTCACATGAGCAAGCAAGAGGGAGTGTCATCCATATAACAACAGAAAAAAACCAAAAGGTTGGGGGAGAATTACTAAAAACAGAAGCTGACAGGATCAGATTGAATAGGGAAACCATATTTCAAAACGTGGTCAGGAAAGGATGCGTAGGAACAAAAAGAGCGTGTGGAAGGTAGTGCTACCAACTGATAGGAAGATACAACACAGGAACAGGATGGGCTGGTAGTTGGGAGATGATGAATTTCATTTGGGTCATATTCCATTTGAGAGGTCTATGGAGCATGCAGTGAAAATGTCCAGACAGCAATAAGAAATATAAATCTGAAGCTCAGGAGAAAAATCTTGACCAAAGTTAAAGATCTGGCAGTCATTAGCATAAAAGTGGTTATAAAACCCAAACCATGATATTTTTTAGGAAGAAGTTTAGAGAAAGGCAAGGAGTTGAACAAGGTTGGAACTCCGTGATGTGCCACTCAGAGGAAGTTGCTGAGTGGAGTCTCCAAAGGTAACTAAGAATAAGTGGTCAAAAAAGAACAAGGAGGAAGATGAGGACATGGAGTCCTACACATCAGGCAAGAGCAAATAAGCAGTTGTCGCCAGTGCAGCAGAGAAAGTCAGGAAAACAAAAACTGGAAAGCATCTATGGGATTTACTACTTAAGTCCTCAGTCATCTCAACAAGCGCATGTTTAATGGGTTGATCCCAGACAGAAGTCAGAATGTATAGGGCAAAATGAAATTGAAAGATAAATAGGAGTTGGTAATGGAGACCATTTTTTAGGTAAACAGTAGCTGAGGTAGCAAGGCAAGAGGTAAATCAAATGCTAGTAGACAAAAAGAAAAGCAAAGGGTATTTTTTAGTAGAAAGAAATTTAGAGAATTTGTACACTGGGGGATAGGGAATTAAAGAACATACATTGGCAAGGCAAAATATCTCAGGAGATGAGAACGTACAAAATCAAGAACCTTGGTAGAGGATTGGCTTTGAATAGTAGAAGCCTCCACATCTTCCAAGACTCATGGGGTTGTGTGTTGTGGACCTAGAGAGATTTATGAGAAGCATTAAATTGAAGGAAATGATACCTGATATTGTTGCATTTCTATATGAAGTAGGAGAGTTTATTTGGGAGTTTGAGAACAAACCTTAATTTAAAGTCAATGTTTAAAATAATTGCTGAAGTTAAAAGGAAAAGTGGCTGATCAGACCAAAGTTGGGGGGTGGGGGGTAGTGTCGTGTGTAGCGCAAGTACAACAGAAACACCGGTATTAAAGGAGAATTGGAGTGGTGGAAGAAGAATCTTTCAGGTAAGCAACTGGTGAATCCAGGATAGAGAAAGAAGGAAATAAAGAGACTGATAGACTAGACACGAGTAGAAATGTCATCATTATGTAAAAGAGGAAGGATAGTTGTATGGTGAGGATGAGAGAGCTGAAGGAAAAGAAAAGTGTACCAGAAACTAGGGTACTAGCAGTGGTTTGTTATACCACAGATTATACCAGCTTGCAAAAGATGATTATTAAATGGTCAGGAATTTAGAAAACTGGTTGTTAAACTATTAGTAGCTTGAAATTGGGTATGAGGGAAGTATTTACACCACACAAATGGGCAAACACCACAAATTGGGGCTTGTTTGTTTTGTTTTTCTCCTGAGGTCTGGTTTACAAACACACTAGATTGATACTTACTTAAGATTTCTGAAGCAAGGCAGTTTTAGGGGTGACAATTTCCAGGTGTGGACCTAAGAATCTGTGGCTAAAGCAAAAATGAAGATGAATATCTTTAATTAACTAATGTAGATAACATTTATGTGTGCTTTCTATGACTTGGGTATTTCTCAATTCCATGAATTCATTAACTCCCCAGGTGCTTACGACAACATTATGAGGTAAGTGTTACTATTATCCCCATTTTACTAATGAGGAAACTGAGGCAAATCACAATAGGTAACTTGCCCATTATGAAACAGCTGATAAAGCATTCATTCATTTTTTTGCACAAATATGTGTTCACAGACTGTAGAACCCCAGGTACTATTCTGGAGCCTTGAATACAGAAGTGAACAAAACAGAGATAAAAAATCTAGTGGAAGGGAAATAAAGAATTCAGCAAAATATATGGTACATCAGATGGAGAGAAAAAGCAGGAGCAGTGAAGGTGGGAGTGAGATTAGGTTTCAGTATTACATTGAGTGAACACATCAGGTCTTACTGAAAAGTGTCATATGAGGAAAGGTGGAAGAAGGTGAGGGAGCAAGCCAAATGGATACCTGGGGAGAAGTGTTGCAAAGAGAATAGGTTCCAATGCCCCCAGGTTGGAGCATTTTATACCCAAGGAGCTACAAATTGTCTTTATGCTTTATGACTATATGCCTCTTTTGCCTAAGACAGTGCTAACTCATGTCTATGGTCCCTTCAAAATTGCTAATATTGACCCTTTTACGCTGCAGTTGGGTTAATAAAATATGTAGTCACCCTGTCGTGATGGCTAGAATAGGTGGTAGAAGATAATCAGAGAGTTGATGGAGGCAGAAACGGACTCAAATGTTGAAGGGAAATGATTCTCAACCTTGGCTGTATGTTATATTCATTTGACTTAGAGAACTTTTAACAATCCCAAGTTGCAGCCTGCATCACAGGTGAATTAAATCAGAATCTCTTGGTGCAACACATGCATCAATATTTGTTCAAAGTTCTCCCAGTTGAGTTTAATATGCAACCAAGTTGTAAAAACAATGAATTGGGACATTGTTGGCCATTGTAATGACTTTGTGTTTTCTCTGAGTAAGACATGAAGCTGTTGTAGGCTTTAGGGTACAGATACAATATAATCTGTGTCTTAAAAATATCACTCCTGTTGCTATATTCAGAGACTGTAGTGAAGTACAAATGGATGGAAGGAAATTAGGAGGCTTTTGCAATAAATATCCAGGTAAAGGGATGAAAGTGACTTTAGATGAGGATTGTTGTAGTTGAGTTGATGGAAAATACTAGATTTTGTGTTGTATTTTGAAAGTAGAGCCAATAGGATTTGCTGTTAGATTGGATAAAGTGTAGAAGCAAAAGGGAAGATTGAAGGACAAACTAACATCCATAAAATAACGTCAATAATAGGCAATAACTACTTCTTACAGTTATTGTATTATATCGTATTAAATAGTTAATAGACCTAAAACCCCTAGAATATGTGTCTAGGTACTTATTAAAGTTTCCATAATGTATCTATTATTATAATATATTTCAGGGGTGCCTGGGTGGCTCAGTCAGTTAAGCATCCATGATTTCGGCATAAATCATGATCTCATGGTTTGTGGGATTGAGCCCCATGTGGGGCTCTGCGGGGATTTGGTGTCCTCCACTCCCTTCTCTGCCCCTCACCCATGCTCATGCTCTCACTCTCCCTCTCAAAAATAAATAAACAATGTGGGCACCTGGGTGTGCAGTCGGTTAAGCTCAGGTCACAATCTCGCAAGTTTGTGAGTTCAAACCCTGCATCAGGCTCTGCACTGATAGTGCAGTCTGCCTTGGATTCTGTTTCTCCTTCTCTCTGCCCCTCCCCTACTTGTGTGTGCTCTTGCACTCTCTCTCTCTCTCTCTCTCTCTCTCTCTCTCTCAAAATAAACTTTAAAGAAAACAAATAAAAATTAATTTAAACATTTTAAATATATAATATATATACACATATACATATATGTATACATACATATGTACACACATACACACATATACATACACACATACACACATATACATACACACATTTCAGAAGATGTCACTAACAGTTTTAAAATTGTTTTTCTGTTACTTCCTGGTCTGTTTTTTCTAGTGGCTAAAAATAGTTTTATTTTCACCATTTAAAAAAACCTAGATATATGTCAAGAATATGAGTATTTAAATAATACATATAAGTGCATACCAGCATTTCAAAAGCAATGTGAGTCATTTGAAGAGTTCCCTTGAACAAATGCAAAGCAAATATTAATTTAAAAAATTAAAGGGATCTTTTAAATATTTATGTAGTCAAATTATAAATCTAGTAAAGATGGCATTTTACCTTATGCTAGTTATATATTAATAATGAGAGCTGTATTTTATTAGCACACTTTTCTTGTAAATTGTGTTGTGTGGAATTATATTTGTGCTGGGGTATGAGAGCAAAATTAATCTACATCACATTCATTTGATATTCAACAGTGAAAAAAATTAAGTCACACTCACCTACCAGTAGTTTTTTTGAAACCATAATAGAGTTGAATTAATCCTCTTAATTCCTTTTTTTCCAAAAAATATATGTAAACCTTCATGTAGATGAATGTTATTATTTTTAATGCCTGTGCCAGCTTAATACCAAATGCTATTCTAAAAATAATATGACAGTAAGCATCCAAATATATGAAAGCAGGGTGTACTTGGAACCAAGCATATGGGTGGCTGAGCTTTTTATTTTAAATTTAGAAATTCAATCATCAACTTCCAAAAGCCTAAATTTATCTCTTTTAGCATTATAGTACTGTAAATGTGTTGTGTCATTTGTAGTACCTGGTACCATGAAGTTGTAGTTTACAATTTTCCTCACTAATTCTTTTGCATACAGGTCTTTGTGCTGATTTTTTAAATTGGTGTAGTGTTCATAATTATAGTAATATAAAGAGCTATTCCATGCATTTTCCTGAGCTCTTCTATAGTCATTCCTACATCCTTATTTGGACCATACAGGAGATTTTAGATTTATGGAACTAAATATTAGACCTGAGTCTTGGTAGTTCCCAGCCATGCTTGCAAATCAGAATCACCATCCTAGAGAGATTTTATAAAATATATATACAGACTCAAGCAGATGTATCTTGTAAAATATTCCCTGGGTAATTTTGATGCACTCTAATGATGCTTCATCAAGGCTTTGGCACTCTGACACCTTTCCCCAGATGTCAGACAAAAGAAGTTTAAATTGTCTTGGCTTTACTTAAGTGAAGCTAGTGTAGATGGCCGTCGCATAAACCTAAGCAAAAATCTTTTTAAAAATTAAAAAAAAATTAAATTCAGTAGTAAGCTTTGTAAACTAAAGCTATATTATATTCAGATTCACTTTAAGCCTTTAACATGTAATTCTGAAACCCAACTACCATGTTTCACAAATCCATATCTACTCTCTTCCTAGATTTTTTTCGGTATTTTAGAAATGACATTTTTAGTTTCCTTGTGATTGAAATTTCTGATTCTGTTATTGGTAGCCTTTCCAGCTCTGCCTAGCTTAAGTGCAAATCCATAATGACTACAAAAGAAAAAGCCTTGGAGGATTTAGTAAATATTCCACAGGAAATTATAATAAGATTTTCAACTGGGGAGGCCACAAGAACCAAGACTTCAGTAAAAAGGAGTTACTAACTCTTATTTGTTCAGTGATTATTTTAAAACAAAAAATGACTTGGTCTTTTCAAATCTATAAATAACCTTAGCCATTTCTTTTTCAAATTCAGGAGTATTTTTTAAAGTCACAGCATGGTCAAATTTCTGATTTAGGAACATATAAAAACTGAAATTTAACTTTAAACTTAAGTTATAGAAGTAACCCTCCAAGGTCTGTTTTCTGCAAAGTCACTTATAAATCAATTTTTGAAAACTCAAATGCACTTTCCCATAAATATTTCTTTCAAAGATATTGCTTAAGTCCCTAGGCAGATCCATAAAAGCCTCTTTAACACAGACCACAGCTAAAGGATGTAACTTCCAATACCGAAATGGGCCAGGAGTTTCCTTCAAAACCAAAAAAGAGTGTTTTTCTCCCTTCTACATGATTTGCCTTGGGCAAAAATTTTTTTGAGTCCATTTTTCTGTGGCATCCATCCCTTTATTCATGTCCTCTTCCTAGCTCCTCAAATATCCAACTTTTACTGTTTTAAATCCCATGTCGTGGCACACACTCCCCATCTCCTCTTATCCACAGGTTAGGTCTTTTTCCACCTCGTTGAATCACCTATAACCTGGACCCCACACACATACCCTATTCTAAGCTCTCATTCTCTCATCATCATAGATTTTAACAAGATATATGGTTAAACTAACTCATACTATTGCTTGTGATTCACAAATACTATTTTAATTCCTCCAGAGTTTGCTTCTTTTACATGGACTTGTAAACACAAATAGATTTTTTTTCTTCTGGAAATAACACTTAACAGGAGATCTACTCTCTTAACAAATTTTTAAGTGTACAAAACAGTATTGTTGACTATAGGTGCATTGCACAGCAGATCTCTAGAGCTTACTCATCTTGCTTAACTGAAACTTTATGTCTGTTGATTAGCATCCTCCCATATCCCCCAAGCTCTGGCAACACAGAAGTTGGGGGACAAGAGGTTTACAGAGTCCGCTATTTATATACCTCAGTCTTTTGTAAACCACTTAGTGAGGTACATGTTTTTCACAGCCCTTTTATAGCTCAAGTTAGCATTTTGGAAGTAATCATTTTACAAGGCTTCAACTAAACCTTCTGGTTGTGTCATTCTGTTTTGAAAGGCTGGTGCCTTTCCTTATCACTTGTGGTTAGTGAATCAAAAATGTCTTTTGACATGCATATGAATCAAACTTCATTATTTCATTTTAGAGCATCAATTGTCATTATCCAATAGTGTCATTACACCAGATTTGTGAGGAATCTTTGAAGTTGATTTATTTATTGTAGGTAACCAAGACACTGCACAATGAATTGGATTCTCTGTAAATGTTTGCTAAATGATGACGTGCGATTTTTATTAATTCTACTCTATAACAGCAGCTTATCACCTACCGTATGTAACACTGCTTCTCATTCATGTTTAACATTTTCAGGACACTGAATCCCTATAGTCATTTACTATATATAAAGGAGTATTGCACATTTTCAACAACAAAGTTTTAGGACAATGATTTATGTTGTGGTTCACAGACTTTTGATAGTTGGTAAGGCAATTCTTTTGATGGGTTCAACATCACTCTTCTCCAGTGAGGAACTACAAAGAAATATAGTAGAAATATATCTAACTTATTTAGCCCCCTTTTCATCACTCTTTAGTGAAAATGTAAGAATCTGATGGTCACAGTCAGAGTCAAACCCGTCTTAACCTCAGAAGTAAAGATGGGGTTGCAAGTGTAGTGAATACTTCTTCTTCACTCACGATTCTTTCAAAGAATCTCTTATAGTAAGTCCATGAAAAATATTTCATTAAAGTATCCTCCCACTGACTAATAGCCTGAAGTACTTCACTCCATTAAGAGAAAAATAAATAAATTCAGTTCAGTTCAATCCAGTGAATATCTGTTGAATATCTGCCACATGCCAGATATGGTTCTAGGTCCTGAGATTTCAAAGATGACTGAGACAGTTGCCCTAGATGAGATTATGTTCAAGCCAGTGAGAGAGACAGACATATATGCATATGGTTTTAACCAGTGTTGGTGTAGACAGGATGCTTTGAGAGCAATAAAGAAAGAAACTTGGTCCCAGTTTATTCTTCCACTTTCCTGACTGGTCCAATGTATTGTAGGTCCTGCTGGCTATGCCTTGAAAGTAGATCTCAACTGTGATTCAAGTCACCAGTTTCTCTCTCCTGTGTTACTCTAAAAGCCTCCAGCTTGATCTCTCTGCTAACGTTTTCATTTGCAAGTCAGAGTTTATCACTCCCCAATTAAAATTCTTCTCTAACTTCTCGAACCAACTTTGGCTCAGGTCATGTTTCATGAGTTCGAGCCCCACGATGAGTTCGAGCCCCACATCAGGCTCTACACCGATAGTGCAGATTCTCTTTTGCTCCCTCTCTCTGCCCCTCCCCCACTTGTTCACATTCTCAATCAATCAATCAAAATTTTTCTCTAACTTGTCATTATTTTAGAATATATTTCAGACCATTCACCATAGCTTACATGACCCTACCTGATATTGCCTGTGCCTACCTCTTTAGTCTCCCTGTCACTCAACAAGTCCTGGCCTCATTGGCTTTTATTCATCAAGCATGCCAAACTCATTCTCAACTTAAGCCATTTGTTCCTGCTGGGAACTACTCACACCCTCCATCACATCATCTTCTTTTCACATTACTCCATTTTATTTATTTTACAGTTCTTCATTATTTAAAAGTATCTCATGTATTTCTTACCTATTTATTTTCTGTCTTTCTGCCTCTAATTAAATGTTGGTGCTACTGGAACAGGCACCTTTCTCTTTTGATTCCCACTCTGACTCTAGCAGTTAGAGCAATAACTGACCTGTAGTAGATTCTCAGTGAGAATTATTTGAAAGAATGAACTTGGGGATTCATCCAAGACCTCCTAGAAGACATGATACTTCTCCTGAAAAATTCACGTGACCAAAGACTACATGGACATTCCTGGAAGAGGGAACTGTATAAGCACAGCACACCAGACATGAAATAACAAGTTGTATGGGTGAATTAAACACACACACAGAAATTGAATGAGAATAAGTTACATGACAGTAGAGATGGAAGCAAGGGTCATGTCTGTATTAAATACTGCACTTTATTCTTCACTGAAGGTCATCGGAAGGTTTTAAAGGAAAGGAGCAATGTGCTGATATTTGTGTTTTCATAGAATTTGAATTTTTTTCCAAAAAATAGACAACGGTGTGATGATTTCAAGACAGCATAGCACTCGATTCCTACATTTGTCCTCAGCACAGGCTAGGTACTTGAGCTCAACCTAAGATGAATGGACTCCTGAGAGGCTTAAAGTGTTTATGCAGCAGAACGCTTCAAGCAGGGCCTTGAGAAGCATCATCCGGAGTTTGCATTACTTGCATTGTGAAGACAGTGTGACTTGCCAATGACTGCTCAAGTCTGGTGGATGTTTTGCTTCGGGGTCTGAGAGACAGTCCGGTGGAGCTCTGCAGTGTTCAGAAGTAGCAGGCATTATTATGTATAGCTTTCAGAAATCACCTCCCCGTCAGGCTCACCCTCTCTGGCACATAGAGGTTAAGCTCCATGTTTCTCTGCAATCAGGCTGAGACAGCAGAGAAAAAGAAGAATGAAGACAAACTGAATCCTAGCTACTAAGCTCTGAGATGCAGTGTGTAAATATGCCACATTCACTCTCTTTCATTTGAATCTGCCTTCCTGGGGAAAAACCATGTGTCATAAAAAAAAAATTCATAGTTTCTTTTTGATTAATCTCTAGTAGGAAGCCCAAAGATATTAAATCTCAGTACTCTCACATTTTTCTCCTCCCCTCATAAACAATTCAATTCAGTTTGAATTAATATTTATCGAGTGCTGACACAAGGCATGGCAGTATAGTGGATGCTGTGATGGAGCTGCTACATAAAAGGGAGAAAACCTGTGTCCTAGCTTAAGGAAAGAAAGCAGCTTTTTTTAAAAATATAAGACAATAGGAATAATATAGCAACCAGTGCACTACAAGATGGTACCAAAAGTTATTTAACTTGGTCACCATTTATTAACCATTTACCATGTTCAAGAAAACCAGTATGTCCTAAACCACACCTGAGGAGCCTATGTTGACAAGGACTAGAAAAGGGAATATAGATTTTGCATAAAGGAGAGAGTTGTATCATTTGTAGAGAAATAGATTTATGCCATACCTCATGTGTGAATAAATGGGACTATTCCACTCAGCAACATAGATAAGTAGGTCCTCATTTGTTGGTTTACCTAGAATGTTCTTGTTTGTTTGTTTTTGGCTTAGAGTTCTCAGAGCTCTTTTATACCTTGCTTTATTAAGCAAATTATGCTGCCCAAACTAGCCCAGACTGGGTCATTATGGTAAAGTTTGGGTCAACTCCTTTTTAGACAACTCCAATTAAAAAGAATACAGGCTCTGGAATTAGTCTGCCTAGATTCAAGCCCTGACTCTACTATTTATTAGGTTATTAAATATCTTTGTCCTTCAATTTGACCATCTGTAATTGGAGATAATAAATACACTTATATCACAGAATTGTTAACAAACATTGAGTAAGATCAGAATAAGAAGTTTATAACTGCGACTGGTTTGTAGTGTTTAAGGAATGTTAGCATTTTCCCCCTAGAATAATGCATCAATAATAGTAGTATGGGGGCGCCTGGGTGGCTCAGTCGGTTAAGCGTCCGACTTCGGCTCAGGTCATGATCTCACGGTCCGTGAGTTCGAGCCCCGCGTCGGGCTCTGTGCTGACAGCTCAGAGCCTGGAGCCTGTTTCAGATTCTGTGTCTCCCTCTCTCTGACCCTCCCCCGTTCATGCTCTGTCTCTCTCTGTCTCAAAAATAAATAAACGTTAAGAAAAATTTAAAAAAAAATAATAATAATAATAATAGTAGTATGAGTTCCTAAAAGAATATAAAACTATGTTTGGAACTTCTCTTTCATCAAGCCCACATTCTATAAATAGGAGAGAGAGAGAGAAAGAGAGATTGTCACAGGTTGGGCACGCTGGGAAGCAGATTCTAAAAGGAGATACACATGAAGACACTTCACTGGGGGAAACATCAAGATCATCTCCCCTATTGCTCTAAGTTCTAGAGTTTTGGTAGCTGATACTCCTTACCTGAGCCCCTCTCTGGGAAATGGCCTAGGTAGAGAAAGCTATCATATCAAAGATCATGACACTTTACAGGAGCAGCTTTCAGCCAATGGTTGAGTGATGTGAGGGTAATAAGGACCCAGACACTTTTCCTCAATTTGAACCAACTCCAAAGAGTTCTCCCAGATCCAGGATATTCCATAGGATATATCAAGGCGTTCGTTGTGAATGCACTGCACTTTAAGTTCTTCTACTGCCCGGTCCTGCTCTCTTCTACCCCCCACAGGGATTGATCCTGAGAGTGTGTAATCAGGGGCTGACATTTAATAAAATAAATAAATATTACTGCTTCATCAAATATATCTCACTTATATACAAAACTGTCTTCTTTTTGTGTGTTTGTTTAGTTCATGTGGCAGAGAACAACGTGAGGATGGAGGATACTAGTACAGTTTGGTTTGGTGCCACAACCTTGACCCTTGATTTGTGTTACGGGTTCTGCAGTTTTACCCAGAAAAGTTTTGTTCCATTAGTACAAATATCACCATAGTGAAAAAGAGCAGATATATGTCTTAGTGCTGTTGTAAAAATAGCTTCGACCTCATGGACCCCTGAAAATGTCTTGGCCATGGGAATTAGAAGTACATATTCTACGTTGTATGGTCCCATGACAGAACATGGAGTAAGTGGTTTATCTTCTTTACAAACACCAAAATCTCATTTTTAAGGAGGCCATGTATTGCTGTTGGAATTGTGATTGCTGTAATACTGAATGAAAGCAGTTAATGTAATTCTCTCCAAAGGTTGGTGGTAAAGAGTAGTTAAAATAATTTTTAAATAACTTGCATGAAATAGAAGAGGAGGGAACACTCCCAAACTTATTTGCAAGACCAGTACTACTGGAGCACCGGGTTGCTCAGTCTTTGAGCATCTGACTCTTGATTTCGGTTCAGGTCATGATCTCACAGTTGGTGGCATCAAGCCCTGCATCAGGCTCTGCACTGACGGTGCCAAGCTTGCCTGGATTCTCTCTCTCCCTCTCTTTATGCCCCTCCCCGCTCACACAAACTCTCTCTCTCTCTCTCAAAAAAAATTTAAAAACAGTAAAAAAAAAAAAACCTCTAACAAGACCAGTATTACCCTAATAACAAAGCCAGACAAAGACACCACAAAAAAACTACATGCAATATCACTTCACACCTGACAGAATGGCTAAAATCAATAATACAAGAAAAAACAGGTGTTGACAAGGATGTGGAGAAAAGGGAACCCTCTCACACTGTTGGTAGGAATGCAAACTGGTGCAGCCATTCTGGAAAACAGTATGGAGTTTCCTCAAAAAGTTAAAAATAGAACTATCTTACAATCCAGCAATCATACTTCTAGGTATTTACCCATAGAATACAAAAATACGAAATCAAAGGGATACATTCACCCCGATGTTTATAGCAGCATTGTCATCAACAGCCAAACTATGGGAAGAACCCACATGTCCATTGACTGGGTGAATGGATAAAGAAGATGTGGTATATAGATATAATGGAATATTACCCAACCATAAAAAAGAATGAAATCGTATCATTTGCGGCAACATGGATGGACTTGGAGGTGAAATAAGTGAAATAAGTCAGTCAGAGAAAGACCAATACCATGCGATTTCACTTGTATGTGGAATTTAAGACACAAAACAAATAAGCAAAGGGGGGCGGGGAAGAGGGAGGCAAACCAAGAAACAGACTCTTAACTATAGAGAACAAACTGATGGTTAGCAGAGGGAAGGTGCGTAGGGGGATGGGTAAAATAAGTAATGGAGATTAAGAAGGGCACTTGTTGTGATGAGCATCAGGTGTTATATGGAAGTATTAAATTACTATATTGAATACTTGAAACTAATATTACACTCATGTTAACTAACTGGAATTTGAATAAAAGCTTTAAGAAAACCATCAGGAGCGAACCACAGGAGCAAGGCAGCTCAAAGGATACATGCATTCGTTCATTCATTTATTCATTTATTCTGTAGATACTTGTTGAACACCTGCTATGCACCAGGCATTCCTCAAGGCATTAGAGATGAGTAGTAGACAAAATTAACAGAAATCCCAGCCCTTGCAGATCTTACATTCTAATAAGAAATAAAAATAAATAATAAAAATAAATAAAATACAGGGAATGGCATTTTTTCAGTACTTGCTACAAAACTTTTCTTGCTTTAGTGAATAGTGGCAAGGGTGTGCTGAGATCTACCCTGTCATATAGGCTTATAGAGATTAGCATAATAACATTTTTTCTGAAAAGCAATTGGTCAGCCTACATCAAGGGTTTTCATAATGTTTATGTCTTTAATGTATAAAGTCTTCTAGAATTTATCCTCATGCAAAGATGGGTATATGTTATTCACTGAAGTTTTAATTAATAATAAAAAACTGAAAATAAGCAAAACTTATAGGAATATGGTACATTTATACAACATAAACTATATCATCTTTGTAGACAATATTTTATAGGGTAATATCATTGCTATTTTCATAATATACTATTAACAATATGAGATTAATTTTAATAACATAAAAAATTAGACTACCAAATGGTGGCTCTTAAATATGAATGAATTTTATCTCTTTTTATAGTTTCCTAATGTATTCCAAAATTTTTTTATGTTATATGGTTTTTTTAAATATAATTTATTGTAAAGTTAAACTTACAGTGTATACAGTGTGCTCTTGGCTTTGGGAGTAGATTCCCATGATTCATCACTTACATACAACACCCAGTGCTCATCCCAACAAGTGCTCTTCTCAATGCCCATCACTCATTTTCTCCTCTCCCCTGCCTCTCCCATAAGCCCACAGTTTGTTCTCCATATTTAAGAGTCTCTTATGGTTTGCCTCCCTCTCTGTTGTATTCCAAATGTTTCACAATGGGTTCATATTATTTCCATAATCAGAAAAATATGTTTCATTATTTGTTATTTTATTTGCTTTAATTTTGTTTTGCTTTGGTTTTGGTTGGCTTTAGAGCTCAGTTTGGAGCAGTAGCCAATTTTGTGAGACTCCATTGGTAAGCTCAAGTTAATAATTAGAATAAAATATGCAGATAATGGATGCTTCTTCCCCTATGAAGCTGAATCTTAGGTTATAATTTGACAAATAACCATTCAGAAGTCATCTACCTGCATTTGAAGCCCAACTCTCTCATTTACTTATCTTGGATGAATTGTATAACTTTCCTAGGACTCAGTCTCCCCTCTGTTAAGCTGGAAAAGAGGGGGCATTGACTAGATTAATGGGTCTTTGGCTTTTTTAAGTCAGAGATCTATTTGAGAATTTGGTGAAAACTATGGATCTATGGCATATAAATGTGCATCAGCATCAAAAAGAATAAAATAATTACATTTAGTAAAAAAAGTGCAAGATTTATATACTGAAAAGTACAAAATATAGTTTGACCAGTCTCTGGGCCAGTATCAGGATTAAGAAATTGGCAGCTCCCACTTCCTATGTCTTAGAACATTTATTCTTAGAACCCATTCACCATGCTGTGAGGAAGCACAGTCTATCCCACGGAGAGGTCCATGTAAAGAAGAGCCAAGGGCTCCCAGCTACAGTCTCATTTGAACTCCTGGTCAATGGCCAGCCCAAACTTGATAGACTTATGAATGAGTCATCTTGGAAACTGTTTCCAGGCCCAGATGAGCTGCCCTACTTAATGACTCCTGAACAGACATGAACCGTCAGAGCCAACCCCTAGCCAAGCTGCACATTAGTGGATTTTTAAAAATTATTTATTTATTTATTTATTCACTTATTTATTTATTTATTTATTTTGAGAGAGATCAAGCAGAGGAGGGAAAGAGAGAGGGAGAGAAAGAGAGACTCGGAAGCAAGCTCTGCAGTGTCAGTGCTCAGAGCACAATGTGGAGCTTGAACCTATGAACCATGAGATCATGACCTGAGCCACCATCAAGAGTCAGACCCTTAACTGACTGAGCCACCCAGGTGCCCCCACGCTACACATTTGTGACCCAAACAGATGACTGTCATTATTTTAAGTTACTAAGTTTTGGGGATAGTTTGTTATGCATCAAGAGCTAACTGAAATGCTTAATAAATGTTGGCTTAATTATATTGTGCTAAATAAGACTTAACCTCAAAATCTTTCAAGTAAAAGATGTCTATTGCTTTAGGCCCTTTTGGGTTTTGACAAATTTTGGACTTCCCTGAACTTGGATATGGATGATTATGTGAAAATGGTTCTTCTTTTGGCAAACAAAAGCTTCCTCTGCTGGCAAAAAATTAAATTCTTTGTGACAACTCGATAGCCTATATTGGGTCTAAATAAGAGGAATCATAAAAACAGTTTAACAAACATTTTCTACACATTTTCTTTCATTAACAATATTAATTGTATAAATATTTCAAGCAAATATATTGTGGAAAGTAACTTTTGCTATATTTAATCAATTTTGTGAATTTTTGCTGACAAAGTGAAAATGCTATTTCAAAACACAGATGGCCCTCTCACAGCATTTTATCTTCTCACAAGGAAGAAGCACAATTCTTGCCAAATGGAAGCATTGTTTCCTTGGCCTGCCTTTTCCCTTTGTGCTTTCTAGAATTCTAATTTGACTCCACAATACAATAGAAACACATAGTCTAGAAGTTGAAAAGTCACCGCATTACTCAGACTTGTGAAATATCTGGGATAAAATTCATCTTTTTCTTCCTTAAAAAAAAGCCTCTAAATTTCATCAGCAGCACTACACTCAAAATACCTACTCAGATGAGTGGAAACTCAGCCTCCTGGTGGTCATAAGCAAAAAGTATTACTTTTAAATGTTAATTAAAAATGAAAGCTACAGGGCGCGTGGGTCACTCGGTTGAGCATCTGATGTCAGCTCAGGTCATGAGCTCACAGTTCGTAAGTTCAGACCCCGTGTCAGGCTCTGTGCTGATCGCTTGGAGCCTGGAGCCTGCTTCGGATTCTGTGTGTGTGTGTGTGTGTGTGTGTCTCTCTCTCTGCCCCTTCCCCGCATGCTCTCTGTATCTCTCTCTCTCTCTCTCTCTCTCTCTCTCTCTCTGTCTCTCTTTCTCTCAAAAATAAATAAACATTAAAAATTTTTTAAGAAAAGAAAACTACATGCCAATATCCCTGATGAACATAAATGCAAAAATCTTCAACAAAATATTAGCCAGCTAAATTCAACAGTGCATTAAAAGGATCATACAATGTGATCAAGTGGGAGTTATTATAGGGATGCGAGGATCGTTCAACATTCACAAATCAATCAATGTGATATACCACATCAACAAAATGAAGGATAAAAATCCTATGATCATCTCAATATATGCAGAAAAAGTATTTGACAAAATTCAGTATCAATGTCATGAAGGCCATATATGAGAAACCCATAGTGAACATCATACATAATGGTAAAAAGTGAAACCTTTTCCTCTAAGATTAGGAACATGACAAAGATGTCCATTCTTGCCACTCTTATTCAACATAGCATTGGAAGTCCTAGCTGAAGCAATTAGTCAAGAAAAAGAAATAAAAGGCATCTAAATCATTAAAGAAAAAGTCAAACTGTCTCCATTTGCAGGTAACATGATATTATATACAGAAAACCCTAAAGACACCACCAAAAACCTGTTAGTGATAAATACAGTAAAGTTGCAGGATACAAAATCAATATACAAAAATTAGTTGCATTTCTATACACTAACAAAACACTGTCAGAGAAATGAAGAAAAACATCCCATTTACAATTTTATCGAAAAGGAATAAAACAATTAGGAATAAGTTTACCCACAGAAGTGAAAGATCTGTACACTGATAACTATAAAATACTGAAAAAAGAAATTGAAGATAACACCAAAAAATGGAAAATTATTCTGTACAGAATACTCATGGAGTGGAAGAAGTAATATCTTTAAAATGTCCATACTACCCAAAACAATCTACAGACTCATACAATCCGATCAAAATTCCAATGGCATTTTTCACAAAATTACAACAAATAATCCTAAAATTTGTATGGAACCATAAAAGAGCCCCAAAAGGCAAAGCAATCTTGAGAAAAAGAACAAAGCTGGAGGCATCACATTTCCTAATTTCAAGCTATATTACAAAGGTCTAGTAATAAAAACAGTATGATGCTGGCATAAAAACAGACACATAGATCAATGGAACAGAATTGAGAGCCCAGAAATAAACCAATGCAAATATGGTCAATTAATTTATGAAAAAGAGCTAAGAAAAAACAATGGGAAATTACAAGTCTCTTCAACAAATGGTGCTAGGAAAACTGGACAGCCACGTTCAAAAGAATGAAACTGAACCCCTATATTATGCCATACACAAAGATTAACTCAAAATGGACTAAAAACTTGAACATAAGACCTGAAACCATAAAACTCCTAGAAGAAAACATAGAGGATAAGTCCCTTGACTTTGGTCTTGGCAGTGATTTTTTGGATTGACCCCAAAAGCAAAGACAACAAAAGTAAAATAGACAAATGGGACTACACCAAACTAAAAAGTTTCTGCACATCAAAAGAAACTATCAACAAAATGAAAAGGTAACCTCTGGAATGGGAGAAAGCATTTGTCAATCGTATATTCAACAAGGGGTTAATACCCAAGTATACAAGGAACTCATACAACTCAACAGTAAACAAACAAACAAATAACCCGATTTTTAAAATGGGCAAAGGACCCAAATAGACATTTTTCCAAAGAAGATATACAAATAGCCAACAGGTAGATGAAAAGATGGTTAACATCACTAATCATCAGGGAAATGCAAATCAAAACCACAATGAGATATTACTTCACATCTCTAAGGATGGCTATCATCAAGAAGATAAAAATAAAAATGCTGACAAGGATATGAAGATGGGGAACCATTGTACATTGTTGGTTGGAATGTAAATGGGTGCAGAAAATCTGGAAAACAGTATAGAGGGTCCTCAAGAAATTAGAAATAGAACTATCATATGATCCAGCATTCCACTTTTGGGAATATATCCAAAGGAAATTAAACCATTATCTCTAAGAGATATCTGCACTCCCGTGTTCATTGCAACATTATTCACAACAGCCAAGATATGGAAATAATCTAAGACCTAAGTGTCTGTTGATGGATGAATGAATTAAGAAAACCTGGAAAAGATATAATGGAATATTAATCAGCCTTTAAATCCTGCCATTTACCACAACATGGGTAAACCTGAAAGATACTGTACTAAGTGAAATAAGTCAGACAGAGAAAGACAAATATTGCTGGCATCACTTATATGTGGAAAATAATAATAATAATAATAATAATAATAATAATAATAACAGTAATAAATAAAACTTATAGAAACAGAGAGTGGAAAAGTGGTTGCCAAGGGTGGGGGAAGTAGGGGAAATAGGGTGGTTTGTAAAAGGATGCACACATTCTGTTAGAGTAAGTCCTGAGGATCTAACATATAACAAACATAGTGACTATCATTGATAACACTGCATAGTATAATTGATGTTTGCTAAAAAGAATAGAACTTAAGTGCCTTCATCTTAAAAAAAAGGAGGGATATATATGTAACCATATATATATATATATATATATATATATATATATAATCTTGTATGATAGCCAAAAAGTGGAAATAACTCTACTGTTTATCAACCAATCAACCGATAGAGGTACTAAAAAATGAATAGAATATTATACATCGGTAAAAATAATAAAATATTGAGTGAACCTTGAAAGATTATATTAAGTGAAAGAATACGAGTCACAAAAGACCACATGCTTTATGGTTACATTTAAATGAAATACCCAGAATAGGCAAAACTATAGAGATAGAAAGTTGGTTAGTAGTTGTCTAGGGCTGGTGGGGGAAATTGGAGGAGATGGGGGATGGCTGCCAATGAGTATAAAATGTCTTTGGGGAATTATTATAAAGTTTTAAAGCTGATTATGGTGATAGTTACCCTAACTCTGTGAATACACTAAAAATGATAAATCTGCATAGTTTAAAAATATAAAATATATGGTATGTGAATCGTATTTCAATAAAGCTGTTAAAAAATAACTTGCAACAGGGGCGCCTGGTTGGCTCAGTCGGTTAAGCCTCCGACTTCAACTCAGGTCACGATCTCGTGGTCCATGAGTTCGAGCCCCGCGTTGGGCTCTGGGCTGATGGCTCAGAGCCTGGAGCCTGCTTCTGATTCTGTGTCTCCCTCTGTCTCTGCCCCTCCCCCGTTCATGCTCTGTCTCTCTCTGTCTCAAAAATAAATAAACATTAAAAAAAATTAAAAAAAAATAACTTGGAACAAAAATATTAGCAAATCAAATCCAGCACTGTATAAAAGAATTACAGCCACAACCAAATGGGATTTACCCTGATGTGCAAGAATAGTTCAACTTTCAAAAATCAACTAATGTCATCTATCACATCAAATGACTAAAAAAGAAAAATCACATGATCACATAAATAGAAAAAGGTACTTGATAAAATCGAACACCAGTTTATGATTAAAAAAAAAACTTTCAGTAAACTGGAAATAGAAGGAAAGTTCTTAAATTTAATAAAAACTGTCTACAAAAAAAAACCTATAGTTATCATACTTAATGGTGAGAAACTTAAAGTTGTCCCACCAGGATCAGGAACAAGGCAAGTATGTCACTCTCACTACTCCTTTTGACTATCATACTGGAAGTAGTAGCTAATGTAAGAAGACAAGAAAAAGTGAGGAAAGTACACAGCTTAGGAAGGAAAAAATAAAACCGTCCTTATTACAAATAACATATTGTCTATGTAGAAAATCTGAAAAAACCTTGCAATCTGCAAGGTTGAAGAATATGAAGTTAATAGACAATATATAAAAGTCAATTGCTTTCCTACATATCAGCAATGAACAAGTGGAATTTGAAATTAAAAACATATACCATTTACATTAGCACCCTCAAAATGAAAAACTTAGGTATAAATCTAACAAAATATGTGCAATATCTGTATGAGGAAAACCTTAACTCTGATTAACAAAATCAAAGAAGAACTAAACATATGGAGAGATATTCCATGTTAATGATTAAGGAAACTCAGCATTATTTAAATGTCACTTCTTTCCAACTTGATATATATTTTTAATGCAACCCAATAAAAATCCCAGTAAGTTATTTTGTGGACATCAACAAAGTGATTCTGAAGTTTATATGTAAAGGTAGAAGGCCTAGAATGGATAACACAATATCAAAAAAGAACAAACTCAAAGGACTGGTACTACCTGACTTCAAGACTTATAAACAATAATCCAGACATTGTGATATGGATGAAAGAATAGACAAACAGGCCAATGGAACAGAATAGAAAGTCTATAATAAACATAGTCAACTAGTCTTTGACAAAAGAGAAAAAGCAATACCATGGAGCAAAACTTGTCTTTTCAATAAGTGGTGCTGGAACAAATGGATATCCACATGCAAAAAATAAAAACAAACAAAAAGCAAAATCAACAACAAAAGAACTAAACACAGAATCTTACACCCTTCACAAAAATTAAGGCAAAATGTATCACAGACCTAAATGTAAAACACAAAATTATAATAATGCTAGAAGAGAACATAGAAAAACCTAGATGATATTGGATATGGCAAACACTTTTTAGATACAACTACAATGACACAATCCAAGAAAAAAATAATTGATGAGCTGGACTTCATTAAAATTTAAAACTTATGCTCTGCAACAGATGATGTTAAGAGAATGAGAAGACAAGCCACAGACTGGGAGAAAACATTTGCAAAAGACACATCTGATAAGGACTTGACTAAAATATACAAAGAACTCTTAAAATTCAACAACAAGAAAACAAGCCATTTTAAAAATGGACCAAATGCCTTAACAGTAACGGCACCAAAGATATACAGATGGCATATAAGCTTATGAAAGGATGCTTCACACTGTATGTCATCAGGAAAATGCAAACTGAAATAATGAGGTACCACTATGCACCTATTAGAATGGCCCAAACTGGTAACACTGACACTAAATGTTGGTAAGGATGTGAAGCAATGTATTCATTGCTGGTAGGAATGCAAAATGGTACAGCCATTTTGGAAGATAGCTTTGGGGTCTCCTAACAAAACTAAACATATTCTTACTGTATGATCCAGCTGTCACCCTCCCTGGCACTTAACCAAAGGAGTTTAAAGCTTACATCCACATAAAAGCCTGCAACTATAAACATGCTATGAACACAGATGTTTATAGCAGCTTTATTTATAATCGCCAAAACTTGGAAGCAATGAAGATGTCCTTCGTAAGTGAATGGATAAATGAAACTGTTACGCATCCAGACAAAGGAATTTTATTCAGCACTAAAAAGAATAGAGCCATCAAGCCATGAAAAACATGGAAGAATCTTAAATGCATATTATGAAGTGAAAGAAACCTATCTGCAAAGACTGCCTACTGTGTGATTCCACTATATGACATTCTAGAAAAAGCAAAACTATGAAGAAAGTAAAAGATCAGTGGTAGCCAAGGTTTGGAGATGGGGGAGGGAGGAGTGGTGGTGTTGGTGAATAGATGAAGCACAGAGGATTTTTAAGATAGTGGAAATACTCTGTATGAAACTATAATGTGTTTATGTCTTTATAAATTTGTCCAAACCCATAGAATGTAGAACACAAAGAAAGGACCCTAAGGCAAACCATGCATTTTGGATGATCATGATGTATCAATATAGGTTCATCAATTGTATCAAATGTACCATTCTGGTGGGGAATGATTTGGGGGGAAGTTATGCATATGCATGTGCAAAGGGCAGAAGATATATAGGAAATCTCTGTCTCTTCCTCTTAATTTTGCTGTGAACCTAAAAGTGCTCTAAAAAAGTAGCCTTTTTTTTTTTAAAGAAATAACTTGGTGCTTTGTGTCACTCTCAGAAAAGATAGGAAATTAAATTTCAACCTGGTATTAAATAAATTATTTCTTTTTATGATGTAAGGGTGTATGTTGCCCATTGATTTTTCAGGAAAGTAAGAGGAGAATTTCTGATATTAAATTAAATATTTATATTAAATATTAATTTATATTAAAATTATAAGAAATACATGTAATTGTAGTACTGTAAGGTTTTATGAAATAATAACTATTAAATTAAGTCAGGGGCTGTGCTATATGTTTTATATGTGATTCTCACTGCACCTCTGAGTTAGATTATTCTATTCTCATTGTAGAGATAAGAAAACTGAGGCATTCCTTAGTTTTCAGATGGTCCATTCACATTTCCTACCATGCAGAAATTCTACATTGATGAGAACTGTACCAGGCAACTTCATTTCTAATAGGTAAAAGAGCCACCTCTTTAAATGTAGTGTAATCCTTTCTAGGCTGAAAGAATTTATGCTTTGAATTCTATTCAGTGGCTTTGAGTGTCCTAATAGAGGAGAGGTAGGTAGTGTACATTATAGAAGAGGCAGATTTCATCTAATAGTGCACTGTCTAGGAAGATGGATTGGAAACATAAAGAGCTAATAACACCAAAGATTTTCCTTGCTAGGTTATCTTTTATACATTAATTATAAAGAAGGACCTGCTTAAATGGATACTCTTCCTACATAGACTGTTTCTTTTGAGAGTTCTTTTCCTTACTCTGCACTTGAGTTGGGAGATATTATCAGAGAGCTATCAGGAAGATGAGTTGATATAAAGACAAAGTTTATTTCATTTGTAGTATAAGCTTATTCATTTAAGTGACGAATGAATCCTCATTGTATAGGATACTGTGTCACTGTGATATGGTCAGATCATCCCTGTATTTAAATCCACATTATAGTTCTAAATCAGATATCCATTAAAACTTGTTTAACTTGGCAAATTTTAAGATAACTCTTATTTATGCATCTGTCTCTTACTAGATATTCATTTTAATAACATTCATAAATAAATGTCACCTAATATATAAAACCTACTTGGGAATTTTTCATGTTTCTCTATAACTCCTTTAAGACAACTATCTCCAAATAACTTTGTAGAGCAATATGCGTTATTTTCCAAACTTAAAATATTTTTATTTTATTTTTCTCTAATTTCTAGAGTATTGTTTGTGTCTGGCCTTACTGAGGCACACATCTTACATGGATGACAATTAGATTCTTTTCCTTTTTAAAAAAGCATGTTTCAGAAGTAGATCCCTCAGTGCCCCTTACATTCCTGAAATCATTGTTGCACTATATGCTAACTAATTTGGATGTAAATTTTTTTTAAAAAGCATATGTTATTTTTAAATCAAATGAGAAGAAATAGCACAATCAAGGGATTGTCTGCTACATACCGGTGCTGTGCCTGGCTTGTTATTCATATGATTTTATTTAATCTTCCCACCTGGGCACTAAAATAGTCCTGATTTCAGTCAGTTGCCAACAACTTCCTTTCTATTTGCTCTATATAATGAAAGAATTGGAAAATCTCGTTATTTTTTGTTTGCATGTATTTTTTTTCTCTCTTTCCCATAGCTTCCCTAAACTTGTTTCTTGTTTAGGCAAACAAGTTTTCTTTTCCCTAGTAATCGTTTCTTACTCATATTTTGAGTTTATCACACAGCTTTTATGCAAACCAAGGGGTTTTGCAATCCTTCTGCCCACCCGAACTCACAACTATGGGAAGCAAATTCTATTCTCTGGGAGTCATTGCTGCTACCTAATTTGACTTCAGTCTCTCAAAGTTTTTGAAATCTTTCTTTCTAGAAGTTAATTTGGTTGGTTCTCTTTTATCCTTTGTTCTCCTTTGTCACTTCCAGCTAGACTTTTTCCTTTCTTTTAAATGTCAAACAAATTCTTACATTTCTTGATCAGCAAATTTGATGCTTATATTATTGGATCCAGTAAAATAAATTCAAGGGTTTTACTTAATGCTACACACACATGTACACACACATGCATGCACGCACACATGCTACATTAAAATAAATCAATGTAAACAATTGTAATTATCTTTCAGAAACATGATGGCCATTTCACAGTCATCCAGTTGGTCGGTATGCTCCGAGGCATTGCATCAGGAATGAAGTATCTTTCTGATATGGGCTATGTTCATCGTGATCTAGCAGCTAGGAATATATTGGTCAACAGCAACTTAGTATGCAAAGTTTCCGATTTTGGTCTCTCCCGGGTACTGGAAGATGATCCAGAGGCTGCTTATACAACAACTGTAAGTTTGCATGTCCTTTTCCAATATATAAGTTGTTCACCTTTATTATTTTTAATGTTATAAGAATAATCCTTTTTGGCTTTCCTGATTTTCTACTCACACCTCTCATTTTCACAATTTAACATCATTATTTAATTGAGAAATAATTGCTTTATCTGAGTGCCTGGTTTAAAAACAAAAACAAAAACACCTTCTTATATTTAACTTTTTTTCTTTCATTGTACTGGACTTTAATATCATGCTTGAGTTCCATGTCATGACTGCCTTTACAACAAATCTTCCTTTTCCCAAGGCATTTTTGATGTTTAATAATTATTTCCTAAATGCAGTTCTATACAGGACAATGGTGAATCAATTAAGTCAGTGATAGTGAAGAAACAATGGTTATGAAATTACTTTTTTTTTGCCCTCACAACAAATGTTATGGATTGATCTGATCATACTTAAAGATGAACAAGATAGGTTTCTCTAGAGATACATAAGTACCCTCTAAACTTTTTTCTGACTGATGCTTGGGAATTGTGCGAGCAAGAACAATAGGCTAAAACTTTAGAACCAAACTATCACTGTAGATTATATGATCTCAACTTAATTCATTAATAGTTTAAGCATTTCTGAATGCCCCAAAACCAGTTAATTCCACCAACCTTTTTGATTATTGTTTCAATGATTTCAGGCTCAAAGTCTTTCTTCAGCTATCTTAAACCTAATAATTTGTAAAACTATACTATATGTTGTTCTTTTTTAAACAAAACCTTCACCATTGACTTGGCAGTCACCTTCAATGAAAAGTAAGTCAGTAAAATTATTCAAGTTGTTTTTATCCTCTCCTCTTTTCTCTAACCTTACACATTATTTTAAAAGAGACAAATCCATTATTTAGTTCCCTTTTATCTCATTTTCTATGAGTTTTTTTTTTTAATTTTTTTTTCAACGTTTTTTAATTTATTTTTGGGACAGAGAGAGACATAGCATGAACGGGGGAGGGGCAGAGAGAGAGGGAGACACAGAATCGGAAACAGGCTCCAGGCTCCGTCATTTTCTATGAGTTTTTTTGAAACATCAGTGTATTCAATTACTCCAGAAGGGATGCAAGTTTAATATTATGAATGAAACATATTATGCCCTTACCATATTTACAGTGTAAAATGCTCTATATCACCTTATTGATGATATTTTCATTATTTTCTAAGCAAAATGAATTAATCTCTTAGAGCCTGACATATAAGGTAGCAATATCTATTTATCTTCTAATTTGACCAAAAGCCTTCATAAAAATAAAAATCTATCATGTCTCAAAATAAATTGTTCATTTCAAAAACGAAGTATTTTCTTTTTTTTTTTTCAAAAAAATTTTAATGTTTATTTTATGATTGAGGGAGACAGAGTGGGGGAGGGGCAGAGAGAGAGGGAGACACTGAAGCCAAAGCAGGCCCCAGGCTCTGAGCTGTCAGGATAGAACCACAAACTGTGAGATCATTACCTGAACCGAAGTCGGATACTTAACTGACTGAGCCAACCAGGTGCCCGAAAAGCAGTATTTTCCAACTCTATTTTCTAATTGGAAGATGTCATACATTTTTCTTTTTTTTCAAGGCTTTTCTCTTCTTTTTATTGATGTATAACTTGAAGCAACTTTTCAAGTTACAGAACAGTGTAGATAAGGTTTTTCTATTATGCATATTTTCAACCTTGGAGAATGGTGCTTAAAATTATTATATAAATACTATGCAATACATGAGGTGCCTGGGTGGCTCAGTCGGTTAAGCATCCGACTTTGGCTCAAGTCATGATCTCTTGGTCCATGAGTTCAAGCCCCATGTCAGGCTGTATACTGATAGCTTGGAGCCTGGAGCTTGCTTTGGATTCTATGTCTCCCTCTCTTTCTGCCCCTCCCCCCTCATGCTCTGTGTCTCTCTCTCAAAAATAATAAACATTAAAAACATTTTAAAAAATATTATGCAATATAATATTTATAAAAATTCCAACAAATGTGATCTACTAAAAGAACAAAATGATACAGGAAATAAAGAATAAAATAGGAAATAACTACTAGACTCTTTGTATGCCTATATGATATATTTGAAATCCTTATTAAATAATATTTTAACTACTTTTTAAAATGGGAAGCTCATAACTAAATTTAAGGCGCTAATAAAATTGGAAGGGTCCCCCAAATTTTGAAGCATATATAGGTTTTATTGTGTCAGATTTGAAATCCAGATTCCAAGCATGTTCTTCTGTCTTACATGATTTTAGAGACTGGAACAATGCTATTATAATTTAATCTGACTACAGAATTAAACATCAAGTTAGGTAACCAGAATATTAATTCTCCAAAAGTGCCTCTTAGAAGCTATAGATTATGTCTCAATTAAGAAATAAGTTGCTGAATTTAAGAGGTATCAGTTGAATGATAAATAATGTGATTCAGTACTTTTTATTGTTTTTAATGCCAGTTTAATGTACAGTGTTATATTAGTTTCATGTATACAATACAGTGATTCAACAATTCTGTACATTACTCAGGGCACATCACATAAGTGTACCCTTAATCGCCTTCATCTATTTCACCCATTCCCCCAGCCACCTCCCCTTTGACAACCACCAGTTTGTTCTCTATAGTTAAGACTCTGGTGTTGTTTTTTTTTTTTTTTTCTCTTTTCCTTTGTTTGTTTGCTTTGTTTCTTAAATTCCACATATGAGTGAAATCATATGGCATTTGTCTTTCTCTGACTGATTTATTTCACTTAGCATCATACCTTCTAGATTCATCATGTTGTTGCAAATGGCAAGATTTCCTTCCTTTAATGGCTGAGTAATATTCCATTGTCTGTATATACCACACCTTCTTTATCCATTCATCTACCATTGGACACTTGGGTTGCTTCTTGGCTATTTTAATTAATGCTGCAGTAAACACAGGGGTTCATATACCTTTTGAAATTAGTGTTTTAATATTCTTTGGGTAAATACCCATTAGTGAAATTACTGGATCATATGGTATTTCTATTTTTAATTTTTTGAGGAAACTCCATACTTTTCCCACCGTGGCTGCACCACTTGCATTCCCACCAACAGTACACAACGGTTCCTTTCTCTCCACATCCTCGCCAACACCTATTGTTGTGTATTTGTTTCTTGTGTATTTGATTTTAGTTGCTTTGATAGTTGTGAGGTGATCTTATTATGGTTTTGATTTGCATTTCCCTGATGATGACGTGTCTGTTGGCCATCTGTATATCTTCTTTGGAGAAATGTCTGTTCATGTCTTCTACTCATTTTTAATTGGATTATTTGAGGTTTTTTTTAGATGTTGAGTCCTTTAAGTTTTTTATATATTTTGGAAACTAACCCCTTGTCAGACATATCATTTGAAAATATCTTCTCCCACTCAGTAGGTTGTATTTTTGTTTTGTTGATTATTTCCTTTACTGTGCAGTAGCTTTTTATTTTGATATAGTCCCAATAGTTTAATTTTGCTTTTGTTTCCTTTGCCTTGGGAGACATATCTAGAAAAATGTTGCTGTGGCCAATGCCAAAGAATTATATCTGTGCTCTCTTCTAGTATTTTTATGGTTTCAGATCTCACATTTAAGTCTTTAAGCCATTTTAAGTTTATTTTGTGTATGGTGTAAGAAAATGGTCCAGTTTCACTCTTTTGCATGTAGCTGTTCAGGTTTTCCAACATCATTGTTGAAGGGATTGTGATTAAGGACTTTTTTTTTTAATCTCAGAAATACCTAACTCTTCAAAGGCTCCTGGAGTACGAAATACCATACTGATTACCTCACTTTATAATGAATATGACCATTTTCAAGTAAAACACTAGCATTCTTGCCTTCAAAGAGTTTACCCTTTTACAGGGTAGACTCATGCTTTCTTGTTATTCAGAGCATTAATTGTTGACATATAGGTCTAAAAAGAAATATGGAAGTACCAAAAAGCAGAATTCTGGAGAAGACTTTACAAAAAATTAAAATTTGAACCAAATGTTAAAAAATTTCACTAGGCAGATTGTTGGGGAATTGAGATAGAGGAAATAAAAAGAGGAAAAAGATATGGAAATTTGTGGAAGTGAATGGATGTGTTGATGGAAATGTGGACAGTTTAGAATGGAGAGGAGCAGTGGACAACCCAGGTTTCTTAGGAATAATTGTGAAGGTAGGTGGGTGGCACTTCAAAAATTTGAAGGTTTTCTATTAAAATTAAGAGAGACACTGATTTATTTAAATAGGGGAATAACAAAATACATGTATGTCTTATGAGATTATTGACAACAGTGTGAAGGAAGGAAGAATTGAAGGACAGGGAGACTGGTTATAGGAAACAAGTTAAGGCATTATTGCTGTAGACCAGAAAGGCCATATGGCTTTAATTAGGGCAGTAGCAATTGGAATAAAGAGCAGAGTAGAGAATTGAAAATTATTATGATGATGATACAATTTACAAGACTCAGTAACTAATTAGATATGAATTATAAGGAGGAAGAAGGATTTAAAAATGACACCAATAATTCTAGATTGAACAACTAGTTGAATGGCGACAACATTAATCAAGACAGAGAATATTAGAGATGGCCATTAACGGCATTAGATTACAAAGCAAAATTATAGTAAAGGGTCACAGGCACTCTGTTTCAAAGTCGTCAGGGTAATGTGAGATTGAGCATTGGCATTCTGTTGCAATTGCATGTCAAATTTTTAGGACTTTATATAAATTACTTAGTCCCCAAATTCTTTCTGCATTTCCTATTAAAAGGAATGAGATTCTTAGAAAACTTTACTGCCTAGTGAAGATATACCTAAACTCAAGCGCATCCTGTATAATAAAATACAGGAGAAGGATGGTTATTTATATGAAGTTATTCTTTGTTTTATAAAAACATTTACATGAAAATAACTTTAAAGAGCATGCTCCATTGATACATTTTTTAAAATATGATTTTATTTTTTTAAGTGTTACCTGTATATAACTTTCATAGAATATATCTTTTACCTTAAATGATTTTTATTTTTTTCTCTTATGTGTAACTATAATTGTTACTTCCTTATTATTTATAAATGTTTTTATAATCAACATCAGAAGTATTCGGAAAGGAAGGCTTGTGAAATGTTTTAAAAACAGGGGCAGCTGGGTGGTTCAGTCGGTTAGGCTGTGCAACTTCAGCTCAGGACATGATCTCTCAGTTTGTGAGTTTGAGCCCTGCATCCATTGGGCTCTGTGCTGACAGCTCAGAGCCTGGAGCTTGTTTCAGATTCTGTGTCTCCCTCTCTCTCTGCCCTTCCCCCATTTGCGCGTGAGCACGCACGCGCGCGCTCTCTCTCTCTCTTTCTCTTTCTCTCTGAAAAAAAAACATTAAAATAAATTAAAATTTAAAAAAAACAGGAAGACATCATAGATGAGTATTTTTTTGTAATCTTCAGGAAAACAATTCTTGGAATATAAGTATGCTACATGGAAACTATCCCTTCCTAATCAAAATAGGAGCAGAATAAATAGACATTTTCCATTAAGATGACTTTACCAATTTAGAGAGCCACATACCACAGCAAAGAGCAGTAAGAACTGGTAAACAGACAGGCTGGAAAGATAGAGTGACCCGTGTGATTCCAGTACTGACCATAGCACTGAACTTACTGATCAGTATGTAGCAGATGAGCAGAATGGCCATTGGAGTCAGTGTGACCAGACCAGAAAGAGATGTGACAAGAGAGATTACTTTGCCAACAACTAGTAACAATTATTCTAGTGCCTTATTTAGAAGATATATACGTGTAAAAAAAAAAGCAGAAGAAGATATATACATGTAGTATATAAGACCATATTATCTACATTATAAAACACTAAAGTAAATAAAGGAATGAGAGTTATGACAAATACAAGTAGAAATTTTAGTATGTCTTCCTATAACTTAAGAATGTTTTGATGTTCTGCTTCAGATCTAAGACCTATTCATTCAGCATGTACTCCACGGAATTTATTATAGAGTTACCACATTCAAGGTCCTATTCCTTTGGAGAGCCAATAACCAAAAATCAAGGGATTCTTGAGCATGGATAAATGATAACACAGAGAGGGGAACAAGAGTAACCAAATATAGTAAAACATAATAAAACCAATAAGTGTGCAGACACCAAGAAGGAGCAATGCAGAACTAAAGGTGCCAGTAGTAGTAGGAGAATTTCCTGGTAAGCCCTGTGCTAAAATACATCAAGCCTTTGCAAAGGGACCTTGAGAACTGATAATTTAATGAAAACCAAGAAATGTGCATGGGGGCTAAAGCTAGGACAAAAATGCCCAAAAATGGGATCTAGACAAGGACTGAGGCCTTTTGTTTACATGCCAACCTTACAAGGCACTTAGTAAGGAGAGATTGGCGAATGATTATGAACCCCACCTGACAATACATGTACAATTATTGATACATGGCTGACTTAATCATACAATATTTACTGAGTTTGAATTGTTCTCATTTGATTACATGGTTTTCTGTCTGTTTATAATTTAGATGCTAAGAAATCTCTCTTTTCTGAATCTTGACACACATTCACATGGACAATGTTTTATATCCAATTCCATGGGAGGGACTCTCTCTCATTGGAATATTGCTAAGCAACCAGTCTTAAACTTACCTTGAAAATGTTAAGACTCATTGTTCTCGTTTATGGAAATGATGTCCTATTTACCTGAAAAGAACATTCAAAGATATATTATGGCTCACACTTACCTGTTTCAAGAGATAAATTTTATTTAAAATACAATGGCAGTCACTGTACAGATTTTTTCAACTATAATGATTACTTTTTTTATACTTTAAAGATCAAAACAAAATGGAAGAATTATTTTATCACCATATCTGCTAAAAATTCTAAAACTCTTTGATCCTAACTTTAAATTGTGTTCATTTTATGTTATCCACGGCAAACTTTGCTTTTTCCTTTGAGAGCAGCAATTCCATATGAGTATTATTTTCTTAGTGGAAATATGGACACTCACAACTGACAGCACATAATCTGCATAATCACAATTCTGTTAACATCTTAATTCTATTTACTTTGCTTTCATAAGACCTCTTCCAAGCTCCACCTCTTAACTTCCCCTCTTCTACATAAGGAATAAGAGAAGTCAACTCTATCAATCTAAAAAGTCATGGTCTATACCCAACATGGAGCTAATTATAGCAAATAATGGAGCAGCAGGAGGGGGACTTATTTACATGCCTATGCCAAAGTTGAGGGGAAATCTACACAAGCTTCCTCCTTTAGCTAATTCAACTGCATATAAATTGGCTTGACTTTCTGAAGGGAATTTTTGAATGTTGAGATATGTCCACCTTTAAGAATAAATATTTTTAGTAAAGGTGAGATAAAAATTATTTTAGATCATTCACTATTCTGTCTTTAACTACTTTAACATGAGTAATTAAGATTCACCTGGAGATTATGCTGAACCTGCTAATAAAACATACTCAGAATTTTCATTCATTTTCTGTATACTTTAAATTAAAAAGTTACAGTAAAAAGTTTTGCAGTAAAAAAATTTTTTAATATTTTTATTTAAAATCTTATAATATCTGGGGCACCAGTCGGTTAAGCCTTCAACTTCAGCTCAGGTCATGATCTCACTGTTTGAGAGTTCAAGCCCCGCGTCAGGCTCTGTGCTGACAGCTCAGAGCCTGGAGCCTGCTTCAGATTCTGTGTTTCTCACACTCTCTGCGCCTCCACTGCTCTCTCTCTCTCTCTCTCTCAAAAATAAATAAATATTAAAAATTTTTAAATCTTATATCTGATGCACTGAATAAAAGAACTCTCACTGAGAAATATTTCTAATTTCTTAGATTTTGAAAAATAAAACTTTATTTTTAGGTATCGTACTAGTGTTTCAAGTCACTGATGGTAGAGGTGACATTGTACTAAGATATAGCATTTGGTAAGATGCATGTTACACTAAGTCCACCTTAAATGAACCAGAAGAATAATTTTTTTTTTTTCAATTGCTCCTTCAGATTTAGCCAAGCTAAAAATGGAGGGGGTATGACTGTTTAAAGCACAAAGGCAGACTCTTGGAGTGCCTGGGTGGCTCAGTTGGTTGGGCGTCCGACTTCGGCTCAGGTCATGATCTCACAGTTCGTGGGTTCGAGCCCCGGGTTGGGCTCTATGCTGACAGCTCAGAGCCTGGAGCCTGCTTTGGATTCTGTGTCTCCCTCTCTCTCTGCTCCTCCCCCACTCATGCCCTGTCTCTCTCTCTGTCAAAAATAAATAAACATTAAAAAAATTAAAAAAAAACAAAGGCAGACTCTTATCTTAGGTGGATGACGATGAAGCCTAGTAGTCCCCCAAAGCTACATCTAATAGCATAAATAGAATATGAGGACAGGCACCTGCACAAAATTCACTGAAAAATTAAAGTAAGGGAAATGATAGTTTCTTCTAGGCAAATGTAAATTCAGCAGCCTAGGTGAATGTAAATACTTTTCATAAAGGGAAAAAGTAAGAAAAATAGCAATGTTATCAGAATGCTGTATGTGAAGATTTAAATAACTTATTTTTCAATAAAATGGTGGTGAACAAATAAATCTTGGAAGAATGAAAAACAATGAAATCCTGGTGAGAGGAACCAAATTCGTCACTAAGAAAGGAATTATACAGTTTGGGGAAAACAAAAGAATGACTCCTCACACACTATGATAGCACTCAGTCAAAATCAGTCTGATATATAGACCATTATAATGAGCTGAAGAGAAAGAAATCAATGTGTCATATTAGGTTTCCTAATTTCAAAGGAAAAATGTGCCCTTGAACCAGCAAGTATCTCATGGACTAATTCGTGAGAAGAAAATCTAATAGTTTTTATTCATCTTTGTCAATATAAACTTTCTGTAAAGGGAATTCTAATGATCTAATGTGTGGAAGCTGTATTCTCAGAAATGAACATCTCTGCACTCTGAGGCCAAATGCCAGAAAGCAAATCCACAACAGTGGGGACGAAAGGGCAACAAAGCTTTATACTAAACCAAAGAGAGCATGTGTTCAATGCAAAGCAAGAGTCCTCTTCAATAACTGTTCAAGAGGTGAACACTACACACACCAGCTTGGATCACAGACTCAGAGACCCAAACTCTTAATGGTAGTTGTCAGCACAGAACTTCTTTGAACTGTGCTACTTGAGTGAACTGATAACAGCAGATGTTGAGCATAATACGGACATGGGAATCAAAAGCAGATGAACATAAGAGAAGGGAAGCAAAATAACATAAAAACAGGGATGGAAGACAAAACATAGGAGACTCTTAAATACAGAGAACAAACTGAGGGTTGCCGGAGGGGCTGTGGGTGGGGGATGGGCTAAATGGGTAAGGGGCATTAAGGAAGACAGTTGTTGGGATGAGCACTGGATTTTACACATAGGGGATGAATCACTGGAATCTATTCCTGAAATCATTATTGCACATATGCTAACTAACTTGAATGTAAATTAAAAATCAATCAATCAATAAAATACCAGAGAAAATTAGTATCTAAAGAGCCATTTCCTGAAAAAGCTTCATTTCTGAAGCATAGGAAACAACAGTGTGTGATCATTACAGAGTTCTTTGTAGAAAAACAAATGAAAAAGATCTGAAGATTAGATTACCATCATACACAGAAGAGAAAAGTACTGAACAAACAGCTCTATCAGAAATCTGGAAGATAGAGAGGACCATCTAGCTAAGTCATACATCCCATTAAGAAGCCAAGCCATGCTTTGGGAAAATCTCCACTTGCCATTTGTGCAAATCATCTACAAAAACAAGCCCTTTGTCTTTCTAGAATGCATTTAAATTTTTTTTGTTGTTTTGTTTATTTATTTTTGAGAGACAGAGAGATAGAGCACGAGCAGAGGAGGGGCAGAGGAGGGGCAGAGGAGGGTCAGAGAGAGAGGGAGACAGAATCTGAGGCAGGTTCCAGGCTCTGAGCTGTCAGTACAGAGCCCAACACGGGGCTTGAACTCATGGACTGCGAGATCATGACCTGAGCAGAAGTCGGAGGCTTAACCAATTAAGCCACCCAGGCGCCCCGGTCTAAAATGCATTTTAAAGAAAAGAAGCTAAGGCCTTAGACCTGGAAGGGCATTATTGAAGATGAGACCACTAAGAAACTTTCTGCTTAGTACTCAAAGTTTGGTGTGTGACTTTCAGGTAATTTGTTTTATTTGTTAAAGTAATGAATTCCTTTAGATTTGTGTAAAACCCTGGAGAACAGATTTATCATTTACATTTTTGAAAGGATTTCCAGAACTTAAGACAATATGCTATTTAATAGCTGCTTTATTAATTGCTGATAACTAAACCAATAAGAAAAGGGTAGAAAATAACTGTAACATTTTTCCATAAAATTACATTTATTTCTTCTCTAACATCACTGTTAATCACAACCCATCAAATAAATAAGCCTAAAATAATCCTTAATGCATCAGAAAGAAATGAAAAAATTGTATTACAAAGCAACAAATGTAGCACATATTGAAGCATTTACAACAATGAGTCACAGAGGGAAAAATTCTGTTTTAAAGTCTGTGAACACATACTGTCAAAAGCTTTGAGCACAAAAGTATGCCTACAGCATAGATAAGATACAAGACAAATGGTTCATAAAATCACATAATACATAAAATTTTAATCCCTGCATCATCTGACACACATCCAGTCCTTCTAACCTAACTGGTAATCAATGAGGAATAATCAAATGCTGAAAAGTATTCAGCGTACACCTGATGATTAACCAAGAACCACCGCAAATACCAAGTGCTGTTTGTTTTTGTGTTGGCAACATCCAACACTGTCTAACTCAGAGTTAGTCTCCCTGCTCCCAGTGATTTTAGAACAAACCCAAACCAAATTGATTTACTGAGAAAGATCAATCAGCAGATGTTCAGCAAGCAGAAAGTACAGTGCTCACTGGCCCATCTTGCTTGTGCAAAAGAAGATGAAGTAAGACAATGAACACAAAGCTGCTGACTTCAAACCTAGAGCTTCAAAGATATCACCTGAAGAAACAGTCATTATTAATGCTTAATTGCGAGTTCCACTTCTGATGTTGAAATAATGCTTTTTGTTGTTGACAATAAAAATTGGAAAGAAGAACATTATAAATAAATGTGGGATAAATCACATCAAAGCTCTGTGGAAAAGCTTACTTATTCCCAGTATAAAAAGCTTCATGTCAATAGCAAAGAAATTGAAAAAGGTTATCAGTTATTAATACTGTCAGTAGTCAACCCTGCTAGCTACCTATTAAACATCTCTTGTCATCTCTTTCTTGCTAACAAAATCTTTAAGTTTGGATGTTTGTAATGAGCTCAGATCTAATAAAATCATGATTTATATAAGCCAGTTATATTTATACCATTGTCCTCTGACACTTACATTTTACACTTTTGTCACTTAGAAGTAAAGGAAAGTGAGAAGCACAACTTCTAGAAAATTTTCTGGTTGAGGTCTATCTGAAATAATATTGACTAAAGAGATGTCTAATACTGGCCCTTACTTTCCTTTATTGCCTTGAATATATTTTGGAAAGACAGCACTTAGAGCTGTGACAGCCATCTTTCATACATGAAGCAACAAGCTGAAGGAGACAAACCCAAAGCTGAGGATGGCCAGGGAGGAAAATTCAAAAAAACCTAGTTCATGATGCAGGGATATAGTACAGTACTAGAGTATTTGACGACAGAGATCCTGGTTCTCTGATGAAATCATTGCACTTCTGTGTCAATACAACGATTTATAGTGTACAAGTGGAAACCACTTACTCCATATTTGCTTATAATTTAATTAAATGCCATATTTGCTTGAGTTCCTGAGAATTTCACATCTATAACTCTATGACTTGGAATCCAAAGACATTCTTATATAGTAATCAATAAATAGATGGGGTGCCTGACTAGCTCAGTTGGTTAAGTGACCGACTTCGGCTCAGGGCATGATCTCACTGTTTGTGAGTTCAAGCCCCACATCGGGCTCTGTGCTGACAGGTCAAAGCCTGGAGCCCACTTCCGATTCTGTGTCTCCCTCTGTCTTTGTCCCTTGTCTGCTTGCATTCTGTCTCTCCCCTTCAAAATCAATAAATACTAAAAATAAAAAAAAAATATGTTATGAAAAAGTAAAAAATAAATAAATAGAAAACCTCCATATTCATAGAGGATATAAATGGAAAAATTCAAAATGAAAGTTTGAGTAAAATATCACCTTAGTCATACAAACTAACAAGACTAAGAAGACTGTAAATGTACAGTTAGTCTGAAGATGCAGTTATCATAATTTATTCATTTAACATTTATTTCTTAATATTATTAAGCAACAAGTTGGATAATGGAACTAAAAGTGCTTAGAATCTGAGGAGAGAACAGACATTAAATATTCATGCTAGTGAATGTATTGTTAAAATCTGAGATTTATACAGCACATGTGTACTGAGTGCCAACTATGTGCCAGATACTGTTCTGGGCACTGGAGATATTCCAATAAACAAGCTTTTCTCGTGGAGTTTACAGTATTGAGCATGGTGGGAATAAAAATAATTGTTATATAAAAATAATAAAGTTATTTTTTTAACTGAATCTCAATCTCAGATAATGATAAATACTGGATATATAATATTTTTTTTATTTTTTTATAATTATTTTTTAAATAAAAGGGAGTAGCTACCTTGGAAGGTATGTTCAGGAAGTACCTCTTTAATGAGATGGTATTTGAAATGAGACCTGAAAGTTATAAAGGTACACGCCAAGAAAAGATCTGAAGTCAAATGTTCTAATATAAAACAAATATAGATCCTAAGGTAAGGACAAGCTTGGCATATCTTAAGAGTAGGAATAAGTCCAGGATAGCTGACACATTGAGGGATTAGTAGGAAATGAGGACAGAGGGGCCAAATCCTGCAGAAACTCAAAGGTCATGGAAAGTAGATATTTTATTCTAATTGCAAAGGGAACTCATTGGAAGATTTTAAGCAGGTGATGACATAACAGAATTTGTGTTTTTAAGAGCTCACTCTGGCTGATATGTTGAGAATGAATTAATTGTAGAGGGTCAATGAGAGAGATAGCAAGGAGACTCATTCACCCCACCCTAGACAGGAAACAATGGCAGCTTGGTGGAAACTGGCAATAGAGAAAATAAAGAGTGGTGGGGAGATTTGGGACATCTTGTGTCAATAGCTTTGCCTAGATGTGTGTGTGTGTGTGTGTGTGTGTGTGTGTGTGTGTGTATGTGTGTGTGTGTTTTAAACAAATGAGGAAGTTGAGGCCCAAAGAAATTAAGTGGTATGCACAGCTCACATGGTTCTTCCATTGGAAATGCTGTCATTTAACTATTGCAGTAATGACAATGTTAAGGGAGTGTCCCACAAATGAATCTTCCTCCTCCTCCTCTTCTAATACTTCCCTTTGAAAATTCTCTTCTATCATTTGCAAATTCCCTTCCATCTCTCACCTCTGAGTCCCATGCAAAAGGCAATAGATAGTAGTAGTTGAAAGTCTTGAAGATTGAGATTGATCTCTTAGTCTTTGGTGATGTATATTTTGCTTACTGAACTTTTAAAATTATGCTGTGATGATAATTTACTTTTATGATAAAAGATATATATATGTATGTATATATATGTGTGTGTATATATATATACATATATATACATATACATATGTATATATATATGTATATATATAATACAAATAGAGAAATAGCTCCTAGCAGAGCTCCAAGATATCCTTCTGACCAGTATATATGACGTTTCACCTTGGTATTAATCAGTGACTAAAGAACACGTTTATGTAATTGTTTTAATGCAACTTCTCCAATCAAAAAGATGGCTCAAGGTCATTTCACTGTACTACATTTATTTTTAAATGAAGGATAAGATTAAGGAAATGAACATTACCATTACTGATTTTTAAAATGGAATTCTGGGCAATAGTCCAAGAAACCTCAGATTCTTCCTCAGAATTTCAATTCAATACCTATCCCTCATTGTCACTCCATGGCCTACCATTAAGACCCACAGTCATCAACTTTTCCAAGCCCATAAACAATCATTAGGAGTGCTAGACAAAGCACTACAGACTCTTGGAGTCTGCTTTTAAAAGACATGAAATTGAATTTCAAACATTACAAAAATTTATTGGCATCCTTGTTAAGAAATAAATACTTTTTCTCGCATTTATTCATTTTGTCACCTGGCTACCCCTGCTTGGTTTATGCTAGCTTACTTACCAATCAGGGTTTCAAAGGACAAACATTTGCAGTCATGGCTCATTACAGGAAAGTAAAAGAAGGCTGCCGAAAAGGAGGCTGCAAAGAGTTTTCCCCAAACTCTCCCTTGGGCCTCTCTCTGCAAAGAATAGCTCTGAATGCATCCATGATCCATCAGTATTTTCATATATTCAGATCATGACTTGTTCGAATTAACATAAACACAGAAAGTTTCACTGTACCTAGTTTTGCCTCTTTAAACTTGCAATAAGAACAGGGTGTTATTATATGAAGCATGCACATTATTCAGTTGTTTAACCATGCTCTTAATCAGTGTATAATATGTGTCACAAATAGGCAGCTGCTAGATGAATTATACATAAAGATAATGTTTTCTAGATTACTCTTGCCTGTATATGTTGCATAATTTAGGTCTCAACAGATTCTGGTCCTTAATTCTCTTCTTTTTATAGAAACCGAATCATTACCTTTTTCTTTTTAGTGGTTCAAAGGTTTATTTTTCATATATTCTGTACAAGTAAAATCTCTTTAAGGGAAGGTAACATCTTTAATTTAAGTGTTTGTACCATTTATTTTTGCAAAAGCTGAGATTTCTTTTTTTTTTGTCTTTAGAAAAATTTTCTGACTCTTGTACTAAAGTTACAAATACATTTGCTTTTAGAAATAATTGCTACTCAAAGGAGGACACAAATTCAATAGAACTAAATTGTGCTCTAACATAAAATAGTAACTAACAAAATCAAGGGGTACGCTGTGTCCCCTCATCTTCATGCCAACCTCCATGGAGTTTCATAAGCAAGACATTTCAATACCCCAACGTGTATATGGAATCATTAAGTAATGGAGAAAACAAACATTACAGACATAATATGGTTAAAAAACAGTGGATTATAAATTTGGAGCTTGAATTTTAATCTCAGTTTGGCAATAATTCAGTGAATAAACATGGATCATTAATTTAAAACCCTTGTGCCTTGGGGAGCCTGAGCTCCTCGATTTCCACATCTTGAGTAGAATTAACAAAGCTGTCCACTCTCCACTTTACAGAAGTGTTACAACAACCAAGATAATAAATAAGCTGAAGTGTGGATCATAGCTTCTTTTGGGATTAATAGCATAAAAATCACCTAAGGCACTTCTTAAAATGCAGATTCCCAGTTTCCAGCCTCAGAGATTCATTTTCATTCAGTAGGTCTGGGGGAGGAGTAGCAAGGTATGATCTGCAAATCTGGATCCCTAATAAACACCCAGCTAATTGTGACACAAGTTATTTAAAGGTTCCATCCTGATTAGCTGCTCTAATACAATCTGGACACATATCCAGTCATTTCCTCCATCAGCCTGACTGAAGTCCCAGGCAGGTAAAGTATTTGTCAGTACAGAGGGAAAGGGGATGCGAGAGGAAGGGAGGAAAGTGGTGAGGGCGATGGGAAGTTGGAATCGTTGGCATTCCAATAAGAGAACATACCACAAAACAAAAATTAATAGTTTATCTGACATTAATCTGAATATGTACTTCATTTCTCTCCAGTACTGACTGATGTAGAAATGTATGCCCCTCTCTGGGCACTTATTGAAGACCTGTAACATATTGTGAACATACTCTAAACTATGCTTGCCCAAAAACATGAACAAATTTTTTTCAGATAGCAAAGTCATTTAGTTGCACCAGGTGCGGAATTTTATCTCAGTCTTGAAACAGTTGTGTATTTTTCAAATTATGCCATTGATTGTTTAATATATCTAAAGCTGGTGGGGTTTGAGGGTACTTGGAAATGATTAGGTTTTATTTGAACTCCAGTATACCTTATGGGAAATGGAAGAAACTGTAGGAAGTTTAGTTTCTAGATTTTGACCTAGAATATTTTTTCTGGCTCTAAAGTGAAATGCATTCTCCACACTCATCCTTAGAAACCACAGTAGTCTTAGGATTAGTTGATAAAAACTGCACATACTAAGGGAAAAAAACGACATAAAAGCATAATAAAACAAAACAAAATAAAACAAAACCTTCATGAAATCATCAAATGATGCTACCACAGGGAATCCATGCATCTGTATAGACATGCCCCCTTGTGGTGAACGAATGGGACACAGGACATTTGAAAAGTTTTGAAATGCAGAAAAAGCAACTTTGTTTTTCTTAGTTTAATATTGTCTGAAAAAGAAGGTGTATATATTTTTTATTTTTTTTTAATGTTTTTATTTATTGTTGAGAAAGAGAGAGACAGAGCACGGTCAGGGGAGTGGCAGAGAAAGAGGGAGACACAGAATCTGAAACAGGTTCCAGGCTCTGAGCTGTCAGCACAGAGCCCAATGCAGGACTCAAACTCTTAAACTGTGAGATCATGACCTGAGCCAAATTCAGACTCTTAAATTACTGAGCCACCCAGGTGTCCCTAGAAGATGTATATTTTAATGAGCTCTGATCTACAAGGATTTTATTTGTGTGTTGTTTATTAAAGCTTAATAACTCTGAATCATTTACCTATAAGAACAGAGGAAAGATCAGAGAAAACTGATTGAATCCTAATATTTAACTGAGAAATTTCTCACATTTAAATTGAGACAAAAATGTAGACTTTAAAATAATTTACCATTGTTCTCACCTATAAAATTTAAGGTACGAGTGGAAACATAATCCCTGTGGGGGGGGGGAAATATATATATATATATATTTATATATAATATATATATATATATATATAAAATCAGAAAAAAGGAATTGTTAAAGTAAGCGAAAGCAGTGTATGTTTGAAATAAATCAGGTAGGGGACACCTGGGTGGCTCATTCGGTTGAGCGTCCAACTCTTGATTTTGGCTCAGGTTGTGCTCTCAGTCCTGGGATGCAGTCATGGGATAGAGCCCCCATGTTAGGCCCTGTGCTGAGCATGGAGCCTGCTTGGGATTCTCTCTCTCCCCCTCTTTCTCTGCCCCTCCCCCTCACTCTCTCTGTCTCTCTCAAAATAAACAAACAGTTAAAAAAGATAAAATCAGGTGAAAGACCAGAATAGAGAAAAACTTAATGGAAAAAAAAAATGCAGACTCTTCATTGACACTTTTAAATACCAATGCTAAGTTTTCTTGCATTGGAGTGAAACTCCTAGTTTTGAGAATATTTAAGAGACCATGAAGAGGCCATTTAATTAAGGGCCAGAGTGCAGTACAACCATGATTTTAGCAGGGGATTTAAAGCAGTGAGAAATTCTACAGATTTGGGCTCAGTAGCTTATATCTAATTGATACATGTAAGAGAAAAATGTAAATAAAAAACCAACAAACCTGATTAAACTCTTATTAATAAAGAGAGAAACAGTCAAGAGTTAAACCTGAAAAGAGTATTAAAATATACAATACTCCAGTGGATTTTCTATTGTATTGGGGAAATTACCAGAAATAATAATAGCAATTGCAGGCACTACTTTGAAAAATAAATGTCATTTATTTTATAGATATGTTTTCCCAATCTATTTTGGATATGAGGATAGTAATATATAAGTTAATTGTCAATAAAACAATTCTAAACTATTTTTCTGGATTACTTCATATTATACATTAGATTATAAAACCACAGAATTTAGACCACATCTGTTCAAGTAAGAATTTCCCCCTCCTACCAACACTATTACAGTTTATTCAAGTATTAGAAAATAGCCCAGACAAATACAAAAGCATTTTAGCACCTAATAAGATCATAAGGAAGTGTATTTGTAAATGGCTAATTTTCTTATCCTGAAACAAGGGAATATAAGGAAGTCTCGAAAACCAAAGCAGTCCATTTTTTGTGATATTTTGAATTAAGCTTCTGGCTAAATATTTCTTTTTTTGTTTTTAATTCCTATTCTTGAAACCTTATAAAACACTGACAGAAAGAGTATATTATTAACAATCTTAAGATATAATGCCATTTATTAATACTCCCTTTGGTATTTTGCACTGTTCTCTGGAATTTTTAAAACTATCACTATATATCCATTTTTACTAGTTTTCTAACTTTGAATTTTTAATGTTAATCCAGGTCACATTTCCAGGATAGTCTCTAATAAAAGTTTTTTGAAGCTCCTCATGTCTCTCCACTGTCTAGATTGTAGCCATCCTGCCATTCACATTGGCAGGAAATGCAGTACGTGTGAATCTGAACTTTGGAATGTGAAGGGTGTTCAGACTCATTTAGGAAGTCTCTTGTCCCTCACTGCACATGGCTTGTATTTAACTTGTCTGGTACAATCCAAGGCAGAAGAGAGGATGAATGAACTAGGCCACAATTTACAAGAGGCAGACACACAAGAATGAGAAAAACAAAAATGAAATATGAATGTGGCACAATGTGACAGAAATGTGCCCCATTAAAACAGGATTCTGTAAGATGTATTCCATGCCTGATTTTGTCTGCGCTGTCCCAGAATCTTAGCCGTCATGGTCAGACACGGTCTGCCGATGAAGGTATCAATAGATGACAATATCTGGAGAGTATTCTTTAATTCCAATTTCATCGGGATGACAAAAGGATGACTTAAAATATCTTGAAACCAGGTTCTGAAAATAAAACAAAATGCATTTTACCGTAGATCTATCCAGTGTATAAGAAAATGACATCCTAGGGGTGCCTGAGTGGCTCAGTCGGTTCAGCCTCTGACTTTGGCTCAGGTCATGATCTCACAGTTTGTGGGTTCGAGCCCCACGTTGGGCTCTGTGCTGACAGCTCAGCCTGGAGCCTGCTTTAGATTCTATGTCTCCCTCTCTTTGTCCTTCCCCTGCTCATGCTCTCTCTCTGTCTCAAAAATAAATAAACATTTAAAAAAATGACATCCTAATATTAAATCCCAAGTTTTTCTCAGTAAAAATATATATAAAGCAATAGTTCTATTTTGATCTAATCTGAATTCTTCCAGTTTTCAATGAGGCTTTTCTTGTTGTTTCTATCAATACATTTGCTCAAAGTTTACGTTAGGTGCATTCTCTTTCATTTTATTTCTAAGGCAAGTTACTTCCCTTAATACAGTAGAAAATGCTAGTTCCCTGCTGTCTTTGTAAATCCAAAAATAACATTTCTTTGTGTGGTAGCATAGCACCACCAGTCTCTTTCTAGTCCTCATACTAGACACTGCATTTTTCATATAAATGGAAAATATTGATAAAGAGGTCTTTTGTGGAACATTATCAAGAGAAGTTTAGGGGGGAAAGAATTGTAGTTAAGACCAGGCTCCCTAATGTTGGTCAGCTAACTTGGCGTCGGGGGTGGGGGGGGAACTCAAGCCCCTACATTCATTTAAAGAAAGATATTAACATACTGTAAGAGTTCTTCCCCTGGCTTCAAACACTCAAGAAACTTTATAGAACATGGAGTTTGTGATGGATGGGGCACTATTACTGAGACAGTTTATAGTTCATAAAACTCAGGTATTCAAGTGGCAAATTCTACAATTATACTACAAGTAGTATAATCAGGTTTGCAGACATCCAGACTAAAATACCTATTAGAAATTTTCTCAACCTAACTCTCCAGTCATTTTGGGCTGCCATAACAAAACACCATAGACTGGGTGGCTTAAACAGCAGGAATTTATTTCTCATAGCTCTGGAGGTTGGAAGTTCAATATCCAGATGCCAGCTTATTCATTTCCCTGGTGAGGGCTCTTTCTTTGGCTGGCAGACAGTTGCTCTCTCACTGTGTCCTCACATGGTGGAAAAAAGAGAGAGCTCTAGCCTTTTCTTCTTATCAGGACACTAATCCCATCTTGGGGACACTAATCCTTATGACCTCATCTAAACCTAATTATCTCCTACAGGCTCCACCTCTAAATACCATCATCACATTGAGGTTAGGATTTCAACATAGGATTTTTGGAGGGACACAGTCAGTTCCTCATACTAACCAGCTCCTTAAGAGCTGAAAACTGGAAGGAGTATAAAATTCTCCCTTGGAAGGTGATCAGTTTGTGTTCTCTGTGTGGTTATTGTGTGTTAGTTGGTTATTTTTAAAAGTCAAGCCATTAAAAGGAAAATTCTCATAGTTGAGTAAAAGAATCCTGAAATCACAGTTGTAATGAGATTTGCTTTCATTTCAGGGATTCTCTTTACGCATTACTACCCCATCACATCTTTCAAAATTTCTCTTTTGGTCTGAAACTAATACACACAACTTGGGGGTGGGGGAAGGGGGTTCACAGTTGGAACTCTCATGATGTCCATGAGCTGCATGGACAAAATCAGCACTGCTCTTATACTGGTCCTCAGCACATTTGTGGAAAGTACTCTGCTCTTGGGGGTAGAAAAGTATACCTTTCCCCTTCATTTATGTCAACATGTCAGAAGCATTGTTTATGTATGATTTAGTATGCCTTCCTTTCCCACAAGCCTTCCTTTTGGGTCCTGGAGACCCTCTGGAGCTAGCTCAAATAGAAGATAGAAATATTTTTTAGTATTTCAAATCTAAGAGTGAGGGAGTATAGAGACTGGAGAGATGAGGAAGGAGGGAACAGATATCAAGCTATCAAGCCTCTTTGCCTTGGGATTGGGCAATTAGCCTGTCCCTTTTTGCAAATATCTCCTGATCCCCATTTAAATAAACAAACAAAAAAACCTTAAAAAATAAATATGAATTAAACAAGTGAGAAAAAAGACAGTAAAGGTGAAATATATGTTTTAAAGCATTAAATGAAATAGCCAAGGATTAAGCAAGCTGTAAACTGGAAAGTTAAAAAGGGATTGGAAGCACCCTGGAGAACAGAGGATTCTTCTTTGATGAGGGTACCTTCAGAGGCCCGGACACAGGCCCTGTCCCCACTTACAGCAAGGATCCCTTGCCTGCAGCATCCAGACCTAAGACATCAAAACAAACTGCTCTCTTTAAGGAGTTCTAACTCATCTCCCAGTTCACTTTGTCTCTGACAATCCAGAATAAACAGTCTCCCTCTCTTAAAGTGATTTTTCATACAGAAGAATTTTATGGGTGATTTATATTTTTTTCTTAAATTGCAAAATAAAATAAATCTTTAGGGAATGCTTGAAGGTGCCTATGTTTTATGGTATACTCTTAGCATCTTCTGTTAAAGACTGAGCAGGGGCTCCTGGCTGGCTCAGTCGGTAAAGCATGTGACTCTTGATCTCGGGTTTGTAAGTTCAAGCCCCATGTTGGGTGTAGAGACTAGTTAAAAATAAAATCTTTTAAAAAAATGGGATAAAGATCTGCATGAATTAAATGGCCACCAGAAAATAAAGTGTGGTGTACCCACGTGATGTGGCAGGTGGCCAACACTGACAGCATGCTTCTCATGTTTCTCATCTCCTTTACCATCTTTATATACACAGCCTCCCAGTATGCATTTACTGTACCAGTCAGCATCTGGGGCTTTGTCAGAAGACTGCTCTAAAGACTGCTAGCACCCACTTTGCCTGCTGGCAAAAGGAGTTGGGAAGCAACTTGGAATCCACATCCCTTCAGGGACAGCCTCTGATGGATAACTGGCAGGGGCAGTGGGTATAAAGACTTCAGCCCTCTTGCCTCTGATATGGATGACTCAAGGGGGAGATACAAAAAGCAATGCATGATAAACAAGTTTAGAGTAGAAGGTACCAGTGGGGTGGGAGTCAGGGCAGAAGTGAGAACTAGAAGAGGAACCCCTGGGGCTTAAAAGGCTTAAACTGTACTAACTGAATTAGAAATGCTGTATTTTCTTCTTCTTTTTTTTTTTAAGAGAGAGCGAGCATGCACACAAGCGGGGGAGGGGCAGGAGGAGAGAGAGAAAGAGACAGAGAGAGAATCTTAAACAGGCCATCTTGGGACTCAATCCCATGGTCCTGGGATCATGACGTAAACCGGAATCCAGAGTCAGATGCTTAACCAACTGAGCCACCCAGGCACCCCTGAAATGCTATATTTTTTAAGCCAACCAGTGTATATGTGGATGGTCACTGTACTAATTTTTATGTGGCTTTTATAAAGTGTCTAAAACACTTTATATTTTTAAAGAATTTTTGGAAACATTGACAAGGTAGCAACTGTGTGCTTTTCATTAGAATTCAGAAATATATTGGCATCTTTAAAATGTTTAAAAAGAAACAGTGCCCCACATTTGTCCTTCAAAGAGGGTACACCTACCCAAATCCAGAGTTAAAAGAATAGAAGTCTTTAAAACAAAATCCTGTGCCCACCTAATCTTCCACTTCTCCCACTAACCCCACTTTACCTATGCTTGATGTAGCTCATCAATACATACCTTTCCAACATTTTTTTCCCTCACTTGTTTTCCCAGCCTTGATCTCATAGTTAGCTATTTCAAGAATGCACATTAATGCCTGTCCCCTTCATCTTCAACCTCATCAAAATTCAGCCCTTTGTAACATACATTTTCCTTTTCACCTACTTCTGTTTCCAGGCTCCTGATGTTGCAATTTAAGTGACAAAACTCTACCAATGGGATTATCTACTTTAATAGTAGAACAACTGATGGTAGGCACTTTAAGGATAGAGATTTTGTTTGGTTTTGTTGTTTTTTGTAATGTTTATTTATTTATTTTGGGGGGTGCAGTGAGCACGGATTGGGGAGAAGCAGAGAAAGAGGGAAAGAGAATCCCAAGCAGGCTAGGCACCACCAGTACAGAGCCCAACACATGGCTTGATCCCATGATCCCAGAGATTATGACCTGAGCCAAAATCAAGAGTTGGACCCTTAACCAACTGAGCCACCCAGGTACCCCTGTTTCTTTTGCTTTGTTTTGTTTTGTTTTGTTTTCTTTGTTTGTTTTGTTTTGTTTAAAGAGAGGGAATGAGTGGGGCAGGGGCAGAGGGAAAAGGAGAAAATCTCATGAAGGCTCCACACCCATCATAAAGCCCCATGTGGCGCTAAATCTCACCACCTTGAACTCCTGACCTGAAATGAAATCAAGAGTCAGACATGTAACCAACCAACCAAATCAAGAGCCACCAAGGTGCCCCTAGAGATTTTGTTTTCAGTGTTATTTCTACCCCTGTATGAATTAGCTAGGGCTGCATAATAAAGTAGCACAAACTAAGAGGCTTAAGAATTTATTCTCTCACAGTTCTGGAGGCTAGAAATCTGAGATCAAGGACTATACAGGGTTAGTTCCTCCTGAAGGTTGAGAGAAAGAATCCCATTTCATGCCTCTCTCCTAGCTTCTGGTGGTTTGCTGGCAATCTTTGACATACCTTGGCTTGTAGAAACATTATCCCTATGTCTGCCTTCATGCTCACATGGCATTCTCCTTGTGTGCCTCTCACTATGTCTACATTTCCTCTTTTTATATGGGTACTAAATTAGGGCCCCACCCAATCCCAGTGTCACCTCACCTTAACTAATTATATCTGCAACCACCCTATTTCCAAGTAAGTGTATATTCTAAGGTCCTAGGTGGTAGAACTTTAACATAGGAATTTGAGGGAGATACAATTCAACCCATAAAATCTCCTATCTCTAAGATCCAAAGCATTGAGAGATTATCTTTCTTTGAACTAAGAATGGCCATCTGGAGAAGAGGCTTTAGTTTATTGCCCAAGAACTGTTCCCTGAACTCAACTGAAAAGAATTGAAGACACTGTCATTTCTCATTTGAAGTGAAAGCTTTATTTTAATGTCTTGTTGTCATGTGCAAAATTCCAGCAAGTTTGTCTTTTAAGTATTTCCTACCTCTTTCCATTAAACACTTTTCTACCCAGTGTAGCCTTAGAGCACTACCATATTAGTTTCCCTAATGGGTTATTCTCACTTACAAAATGTTGGCTTTATTTTGGCTTAGCTATGAAGTTTAATTGCATGAATTCATAATTGAGTTTCCCTTTTGGTTTATTAATCAGAAACATCATATCATATCTCAAACTGATAATTTGCTGGCAAGTTGTGGCAAACATATACAATGTTATTTATAGATATCTCCCACTTTGTCTCTGCATGTTAACATTATCTAATAAATCATATAACTGTAAAAGTAAGAGAATGCCCAGCCTAAATCTCCTACTTTTATTGAAAGTATGACATTTTAGAGAAACATTCTTAAACTTTCACAATGTCTATAGCTTAATCTCCTGCTCTATAATTTGACTCTTTAATATGTTGATATTACCTCATATACCTCATAATATGTTGATATTAATATGTTGATATTACCTCATAGATACTGCTACCATTCAGTATGAAAGAGTGCTGGGTTACATGTTCTGAACTGATTTTATATAATATCACCTCAGAAAAGATGTTGCTATAAATATATAGGTATAACATTTCCATTTTCCCATTTACAGTTTCACTTATACTGTAGAAAACTAAATTATCATGTAACACATTTGAACATTTTAATATCTGAGTACCTATGGATAAATAAATGTGAAAAGTGTTAACTGATATAACATCTTTTCTAGGAAGATACACTGAAAGCATATGATTACTTTAAAATATTAAACAGAAAATTGAGGAACATACAACTAGAACTTTCTGATTAGCTTTAATTCTTTTTTTTTTTTTAAACCAGCAATTACTTGGGGAAGCAGGGGGCTGGGGGTTGAGACACTCAAAATAAGAAGGAAAAAAAAGTACAGTAAAACCCCTTGGTTTGCAAGCATAATTCATTCCAGAAATATGCTTGTAATCCAAATCACTTGTATACCCAAATGGATTTCCCCATAAGAAATAATGGAAACTCAAACAATTTGTTCTACAACCCAAAAATAGTCATATAAAAATGATTACAATACTGCAATATAATACAAAATAATAAATAAAATACAAAATATAAAGAAAAATAAGTTGCCCTGCACTTACCTTTGAAAACCTTCATGGCCAGTGTGAGGGAAACAAGAGAGAAGAGGGTTATGGTGTAGGATGACTTTCACTATCACTAACAGAATCACTACTATCTGTTACCTCAATGAAGTCGTTTTCTTTTTGTGCAACTTTAACAAGGAATCTATCCAATGACACTTGCTTTTGCCCCCTTTTAAGGATTTCGTGGAAATGTGACATTGCATTGTCGTTAAACAGGTTCATTCCTCATACTGCTACAGCCTTATTCAGGTGGTGCTTTCCTACAAAATTTTGCACAGTTTCCCACATTTTACACATCTCCCTGATTTCATTTGAAGTGAGGGATTCCTCTTTTTCTCCTCTTCCTTTGCAGATGAGATACAGACATTGACTTCTTATAAAATCTTGCAATTTCAGCCACTTGCATACCTTGTTCGTACTTCTTAATGATTTCCTTCCATTATGATCATCTCCTTCTTCTTACCACCTTTCTTTTCAGCCTTTTTCTCCATGGGGGCCAGTATATACACCCACACAGATTTTGACTACAGTACAGTATTAATAAACACTTGTCATGTACTGTATTTAATGTAACTGACAATAAGGCAGCAGAGGAAAGGGTCTCTATTGGAAGGCAGCCTGAACTAGAATGAAGCAAAGTATTCCTATGCTTACTCTTGTTTGGAAAAGCAATGGACTGTCCATAGGTGCTTTTGAAGTGACAAAAAATACCCTAGTTCCAGTTGTGGGCACCTTCTATTGTTCTGAAAAATCACAATTTCTGAGAAACACTGTGACCTGAGACTGAGCATCTGAGCGTGGAAGATGATCACCCCTAATCCCCGAGGGGGGGGGGGGTGAGAATCTTTAGCTCACCTGTGATCATGTGATCTTCGGTGTCACATACCACTCGTATTGCAAGACATAGTTCATTTATCAAGTTAAAATTTATTAGAAATGTTTGCTCATCTTGCAGAATACTTGCAGGACAGTTACTTGCAATCCAAGGTTTTACTGTATCTCTTTTACAGAATAGCCTGGGCAAGATCTGAAATAACATGGAGATCCTAGCCCAGTAGACAGCACAGTGGACAGGTGTTTGAAAAGGCAAAATTTTATCCTTGTTTCTCATGTTTGTTTTTTGTCATTGAGTGAATGACCCAGCAGAGGCTGTATGCCTTTTGACACCATTTCTACCAAGCCTCTATTGATCCTTTCATACCTTTCGGGGACCAGAAAAGCAGGACAATGAATAGAGAAAGCCTAAAAACTAGGTGGCTTTTTCAGTTCTTCTTACAAAAGAAAGATCCCCAAGAGAAGATTCACCAAATTTCTCTCCCAATTGAAGTTTTAATTTTTTACATTTGTGTGAGACCTGGTCTAAGCCAAGTGAGTTCATGGCAACGAACTCATAAAGTATTTTTAGTAGATAACTATACCAACCTAAATACTTGAGGTGCCTGAAAATGAGCAACCACCCTCATGAACTTGCTTCAAGTTAAAATTCAAGCAAGCCAGAACAATTCTGCCTCATGTGTCAACCCTCAACACACAAACATTTATTAACAAACATGTACAAGACATTCATACAATTTATTCATACAATTCTCAATTCTATGAGATCAATGAGGTTCCAGCTCTCCATTCTTATAAGGGATTCTCTAAACATATTGCCTGAAAAAATATATATCAATTAAAGAAGTCTAGACAACATCCCAAGGCCAAGATTCTGTGGCCTTATAGGCCGAGCAGATTCACTGTGTGCACCATTTAGAGATTATTGAGAGATTACACTTGATCTTAGCCAAAAGGCTGAGAAGCGATGAGATTATTGAGAGATTAGAATCCATCCCTCAGATGACAGGCGAGCTATAGGCCTCTCTGCATTTCTATATCCTGAATATGCAAGAAGAATAAATTATCACTAAATAATTTTAGCCAATCTACATACCTTGAATGCCACTAATTTCACCACTTCTAACATCCATTATGCTGGATAAAAATCTGCCAATTTAAACAATGAAATTTCTTTTCTGACATTCATTATACTATTTATTGAAGCTTGTGATATTGATCCAGTATAAATAGCTCAACAGTTTTATCAGTCCCCTCTGGAGTCTGGGCTTCCTCTTATAATGCTAGTGAGCCAGGAGTGAGCTGTGAGATGGCAATAACCACTCACATCTGAAGTGTAATTTACATGAACTGTAAGTAATTTATAGTAAATTAGAGACATTTTTACATTATAGCAAATCTCTAAGACACTAAGATCTCTTATAATACCATTATTTAATTATCTAGCCTCATTTTTTTCTTTTTCTTTATGTTCATACTCTCCTTTATGCAAATAAACATTCTCTTTTAGATTTTTCTTTCTTCATTTCATAGGTCAGTAAATCTCTGATTTCTTATCTGTGCCTTCTAGGAAATAAACTTGTCCTGTCATTACCTACATTGATAATTTCTCCAAGAAAAGTCTTTGGACTACCTGCTTCAGAATCATCTGGGGTAAATTATTAAAAATGAAGATTCCTAAGGAACACCTCTGAGGTTCATCTAAAAATTTTCCATTTTAACAGACACACTCCTCCTCATGATTCTTATACACACTGAAATTTGAAAGCACACTCTATTTTGCATGTTCCAGTCAAGTAGTAAGATCTGTATTAAACAGAAACTGCGTGCAGGTTGGCTTTCTTTGGTATTTTTACTTGGCACATCTACTTTCCAGCACATTGTAGAACCTTCATAAATATTCAATAACTGGAAAAGCAAACTCTCAATTATTCAGGTGTGAATTAACTAACCGATGGATTATCTAGGCTCTCCGCTTCTTCTGACTTCTCCTTAATGCATTGTGGCTATTTCTCTGGGGAAGATATCACTCATCTGTTGCAACTTGTTAACAAGTTTGATGAAAAGCCCACTTTCTAAGCATATTGAAATGTTGTTGGGGGATTTTCTGTGCAATAAACATCCTGCCTAAGAGTACCATCCCTTTTCAGATAATGAGGAGCTAGCTACATTATACACCAATCACACAAAGGCAGAAAAGACAGACCTTAACCATTTCCTGGAAATAAAATACTTCATAATTAGCTTTACAAGTTATAATGCATATTGCTGAATATACACATAAAACATCATACATACAACTAGATTATTGGGTAATTAAATACAGGATAAAAAAATGCTTCCCACAAGGGTCTGAAAACGCCATTGACTGGTATCCTTAGCTAAAATTGAGAGGAAGTTAGAAAAAAAGGTACAAAGGCAACCTTTCTTCTTAGACAGATCCACAAAAATATAGTAGAAAGCATGGTATTTGGTCATCTCTGGTACCTAGTACAAAAAGACTTACCTGCTTCACTTTTTACATCTCTTATGCCATCTTTCTTTCTATAGGTTTTCTCAGGTCTCCTGAGATGTTATTGCCAAGCCCAGGCTGACCTGAGAATGACAGGCATATCAAGTTTTAGAACCTTTTTTACTCAATGACAGTTTCTTGTCTATCTGCAACCCAGATCCAGGGCATGGATCACTCACTTCTAATAATCTATGGACAACTCAGGATGGGGACTCATCGTGCCTTTAAACAGGAGGAAAAAACTCTCTGATGTGAACAGTATATAATATCTTCCTGAATTTTTAGCATGTGGCACACTCACTCCATTGTAGTGTATTCACTGTCCACAGAGGTCCTTTATAAATTACCGTCACCATCACATGCACACTTCTATTTCTTTCTTCAAAACAGATATTGTGAAGAGTTTTCTAATTTTTTCACTAGCCTACTGCTATTCATCTTCTCTGGATTCCTAGGTCTTCCACAATGAAGGTTTCACTCATTAGATCTGGGAGCTGCGAGATGGTAAAGAACCTCTAAGAACACCTAAGTTTAAAGTATCGTAGAAGATCTTCTAGAAGGTCTATTTTAGTTGCCTTTAGGATCCTTAGAGGCCTGTATGTGGTGTCAACTCAATTACAAATACATTTTTAGTATATCACCCAGAGTCTCAGTTTCTCCATCTACAAAAATGTAAATGATACTACTTATGTGGTTCATTCTATACTTGCCCTGTCTATGTATCACAAATGCCTCCTCTGAACAGAAAGCTGGCTGAGACCAGAAGACATGGGGTTTAATAACTTTACAAATAGCCACTCTATTCAGTCACTGCCTTCTCTGTCTCAATTCTATTATCTCAGAAGGCTGGGGCAAGGTAGGGTTGGGGAAGAGAGGGGGAATAATGACATGGCAAGACATGTGGACTTCTCTAATATGTTCATAAGGAAGAAGTTGGTGAGATAAATTCTTATCCAGTCACTCTAATACTTTCTTAAAAACCAGCTTCAGTCTGTTTTTGCTTGATTATAGAGTAGCAAATGAGAGCTATGTGTTGGAAAGTATGAGTTTATGAGCACATATCCAACTGGATTATGAAAGTGGCATAGTCTTTGATAGAAGTCAAATATAATATGCTTAATTTGCACATTGCCTTATTATTCTTTAATATCAAGTCTCCTTGCTGTAATCTTGGTATTGTTTGCATGGAAGATAGTACTTTAAAATACCCTTTACTTTGGATAGACTCAGACCAAAATGACTAAATGTTCCTTTTTTTTTTTAAGTGTCCTACATAAGCAGGAATTATTTAAAAAAACTGCTGCAGGAATCGTAGCATAAAAGATGAAATCCTAGCATAGATTTTCAATGTTAAAAAAAAGTAGAAATAGAAGCTATGATTCAGATTGTATTCTATCTAAAATGTTTAACCTTCTTTCCTATGCACACTGCAAAGCTGTTTAGGTTCTTATTTCAGGAATACCTTTGACTGCACTGCTGTGACTGCTCAGAACTTGATTTAGGATACAGTAGGCACTATTGGATTATACAGTCCATCACTGTTGCTGAAAGGATGAGCACTTTGTGCTTTTCAGATGAAAAATGGAAAAGTTTCAAAGAATCTAGTTAAATCCCAATTAAATTTAGATCCAAAATTGTATTGTTCCTTTCCTGACCAAAGGGACTAAATAATATAATAAGTCTTTTTCAATTCCAATTTCAAGTTCTGGTTCTTACCTGTTAAATCACCCAAAGCGCTTTACAGGTCTACCGAATACTACTCCATCTTCCACCTCTGAAGAATGCTACTTTCTGCTGCAGGCCTCTTGGCTTTATAATGATAACCCCATGCTTTTCTCTCTGTATCTCCTCTCTGAACACTGTTTTGCTATGACTAGTCCCTTTTCCAAACTATTTTTATTTCTGCAACTTTGGAAGTTTGGTTGGCTTTCAAGACCAGGATTTTATTTACTGCAATTATTTTTACATGTTATTGTTGGAGGATGGGAGGTAGCTAGGGGAAGTTTAGGTAGAAAGAAAGAATTTCAACTATCAATAAAAACAACTGTGAAGGTCACATGGGGCACAAAAGCCAAATGCATGGTGGTGAGTGCGGATCTTTAGTACCACACTTCCGCCTACCGTTCTTTAGTTTTAAAAGAAAGACAGAAAGGAAGTAAGGAGAAAGAAGGAAAGAAAAAAAAAAAGAAAGAGAGAGAAGAAGGAAAAAGGTAGAAGGGGAAGGAAGGTAGGAAGAAGGGAGGCCAAAAATGCACCTTGGAATATGTGGGAATAACTCCTTCTTAAATTGTGTTAAGATTGATTTTATTGTTACCATTTGCATAAGTGACCCCTCTCAGGGTCATGTGAGGGCAGAAACTTATTACTTACTCTAAAATACTAAACTATATAAATTTTTCCTTAAAACTTATTTTGCTAAAAATGATTTTTCATATTGAAACCTCAGCTTTGACACATTTGTATTCAGAAGTGAAAATGATCTGAGTAGTGAGAAGGAAATTGAAACTTCACCAGGTAACACCTCCTCATGCCTCACAGAAGTATGCAGGACTGAATCTGTAAATCTAATACCTGTATACCTGGCCATAAATAAAGGCCTCAGGGAGACTGGCTATTCACAGGGCCCTGTAGAGAATTCTCTTTTTAAATGAAGAAATCTCTTTAAAGATTAATTATGCACACACCACTTCCCCATCACTGCTTTCTGTTTCTATAAAGTCAGAGTTGCATGTATTTGTTTTCAAAAAAAAATTTTTCTGAGCTATCATTTCAATAACTTCAATGTGAAAAAGCTTAAGGACAGAGACAGGAAGAGGAAAAAAGAGAAGAAAAAGGAAGAAGCAATTGGTGTTGCCCAGAGAGTGGCATGAATATCCCTGCAGATTCCAGACATAGGACAGGGCAAGAGAGGAGAGGAAACTACTTCCTTAAAGGGATAGCATCCCCCATCCACTTTCACTGATGGAAAACAAACTGAATTCACAGGTTTTGGGACATTACCTCATCTGTGATTATCTGAATTTTAGGATGTTTTGCCAACAGCCTAACCTGCTATAGTGGAAGATAGGTTAGTATCAGGTTGAGGCTGTTAGCTCCACTCTAGGTCATATGCAAGAATAGGTTTGCTACAATTTGAGGACCTCAAAACCAGCTTTCCCAAGAAAAGGCCCCCAAATCAGGATGAACCTTGTTCCATGGGTGTCTATAGACTAGGCCCATTGGCCAAGTCCATTTTTTCAGAATCTATTTGCTCAGGACTTGATGTACTTCTGAGTACACTGAGGAGCAAAGGGCTCATGCCCCATTACAGCAAGCCAGGGCCATCTTAATCAACTTCAGCCTGAAATATATCTGACTGATCTAACAAAAACTGCCTGATGCTTCCTGGTAATAATTTTTAATTATAGTTTTGTCTGCTATTAACAAGAATATATTTTACCCTTGATTTAAATGATATAACTTACATAGTAGTAGAGTATAAAAGTTTTTCCAGAAAATACTTTTTTTAAAAACATTCCAAACGAAAATGAACAAATAGGACAGCATCATACTAAAAAGCTTTTGCACAATGAAAGAAACCATGGTGAAACAAAATGAAAAGGCAACCTACTGAATGGCAGAAGATATTTGCAAATGACATAACCAATAAGGGATCAACATCCAAAATATATAAAGAACTCACACAATTCAACATGAAAAAGACAAATAATCCAATTAAAAGATGGACAGAGGAGTGGAGTAGACATTTCTCCAAAGTAGATATACAGATGGCCAACGGACACATGAAAAGATGCTCAACATCACTAATCATCAGGGAAATGCAAATAAAACCACAACGAAGTATTCCCTCATACCTGTCAGAATGGTTAGTATCAAAAAGACAAGAAATAACAAGTGTTGGCATGGATGTAGAGAAAAGGGAACCTTTGTGCATTGTTGATGAGAATGCAAAGTTGTGCAAGCCACTATGGAAAACAGTATGGATGGTCTTCTGAAAATTAAAAATAGAGCTGCCATACAGTCCACCAATTCCACTTCTGGGTATTTATTCAAAAAAAAAACCAAAAAACACTAATTTGAAAAGATATTTGCACCCCTGTGTTCATTGCAGCATTATTTACAGTTGCCAAGATACAGAAGCAACCTGAGCATCCAACAATACATAACTGTGTAAAGAAGATGTGGTATATTTTTACAACAGAATACCACTCAGCTATAACAAAGAATGAAATCTTGCTACTAGTGACAACATGGATGGACTTAGAGGGTAGTATGCGAAGTGAAATAAGTCACAGAGAAAGGTATATGTGGTATGACCTCACTTATATGTGGAATCTAAAAAATAAAACAAACAAAACAAAACAAAACAGAAGCAGATTCATAGATACAGAGAATAATCTGGTGGTTGCCAGAGTTGTGGGGATAGAGAGATGAGTGAAATAGGGGAAGGGTTACAGTTACAAATTTCCAGTTATAAAATAACTAAGACACAGGAATGTAATGTACAGCATAGAAAATATAGTAGATAATATTGTAGCAACTTTGTGTGGTGACAGATGGTAGCAGGATTCATCATGGTGATCACTTTATAATGTATATAAATGTTGAATTACTATGTTGTACACCTGAAACTAATATAGTATTGTATGTCAACTACACTTTAATTACATATATATATATATATATATATATTCATATTCATTTCAATGGAAAAAGCATTTTCTAAGAAAGAGCTATACTTGAAATGATGTGTATGCAGAAAAACAGAAAGAAATCTACAAGCTAAGCACAACACTATACCAAGAAAAATAAAAACCTAGATGATTAGGTAGCGATTCATTGCCCAGGAAATACTGTCTATGTGAATGGTAATGGGAGCATATTAACAGTGCCATGCTTCTTTTCTGTGTACCAGGAAATGCATTCCAACCAAGTGCACATATTGTCTCAACTCTACTACCCACCTAAGGATTTTAATAAGGCCATATTGATCCACACTGGCTGTCTTACTAATGCTTCATAACATGCTCATGCAAGAATAGTTACAATTTTCAGCAATTCAGTTTTATCCATTTGCGCATGCAGTTTTTAAGAATATCTGGGCACTTCTGGCTATACAAAGTAATTTTCCATTTTTAGGCAATAAGATAATTTACCTAATCATTTTATTAATTAGTAGACCCATATTCTGCATCTTCAACTAAAAGACGATGAAAACAAATTTTCTTTAGATAGGACCAGTTTCTACTGATTTCTGCCAGTATTGTAGCCCTTGTGACTTAGTGGAATCAGGAAAATTCAATTACAGAGTTTGAATCAAGTCCTTGAAAAGTACAGCACAATGGCTTCTGCTTATTGCAACCACTTTAAGAAACGGTTATTTGAGTCTCTAATAACTGACTGATTCAATTAAAAGGAGACAAGAAAACCATTTGCTGAAGCAAGCCACTATATTTGTTATTCAGTGCTGTCATCTAAAGCACATCTCTGAAACCACAACCTTGAAAGCCAGTAGGTCTCCATCTTTTCCCATCCTAGTCCATTTGAGGGCTATGGCATAGCCATTTTTTACTTCATCAGTTCTCAGCCAGGAGGCAGGGGTGTACATCAGATTTGGGGTGAACAATCATAACTTTGCAGGATTCTAATACATCAAGACACACAGCCATATGGGGATTCATGCCCCCAACCAGAGGAAAATCACATTTCTGGGGCCTGTGCTTTGCAGGAGACAAACTAAGAGATAGCAGTACATTGTGATTCATTTAATTCACAACAAGAACAACAGAAAGCAATCAGAAACCTGCTTCGATTCTGGTTTTATGGTTAAACAAAACCTGCATAAACAAAACCTGTAGGCCTTGAATGCAAAGTTTAAAGAGCAAGAATAACCCAATAGTGACATCCCAAAGAATGTACATAGCATAACTCTTGTTTTGGACCCTAGAAGACCAAAATCTAACTTCATCAGCATAACTTTGGAATTCCTTTTATGCCACATAGGGTGATAACTTTATCTGCAACATTTGTTCTCTATAATCCCTGAGTATGTATTTATATACATTACAAAAGTGAAAAATTATTACATCAAATCTTTTTATTGAACTTCAGGAATGTGTAGATACATAGATAAATTGAATCTTACATCAAAAATCGACTATTGTTACAATGAATATCAGCCTGTAGTCTTTTAAATTAAAAGGCAAAAGAATGCCTGTTCCAAATTCTAAAATGTTTGAAGGAGTTAAAAATGAAAAGGAAGGTGATTACAAGTGAATCAATTCTAGTCATTTTTTTTTAATCCAAATTAGTTAACATATAGTGTAATAATGGTTTGGAGTAGAATTTAGTGATTTATCACTTACATATAACACCCAGTGCTCATCCCAACAAGTGCCCTCCTTAATGCCCTCACCCATTTAGTCTATACCCCCCATGGAACACCCCTCCAGGAGTCCTCAGTTTGTTCTCTATTTAACAGTCTCTTATGTTTTGCCTCCCTCTCTGTTTTTATCTTATTTCTCCTTCCCTTCCCCTATGTTCATCTGTTTTGTTCCTTAAATTCCACATATGAGTAAAATCATGTGGTATTTATCTTTCTCTGATGGACTTATTTTGCTTAGCATAACACATTCTAGTTCCAACCATATTGTTGCAAATGGCAAGATTTCATTTTTTGATAACCAAGTAATACTCCATTGTATATATATACCACTTCTTTATCCATTCATCAGTCGATGGACATTTGGGCTCTTTCCATAATTTGGCTATTGTTGATAGTGCTGCTATAAACATTGGGGTACATGTGCCCCTTCGAATCAGCATTTTTTATCCTTTGGATAAATACCTAGGAGTGCAATTGCTGGGTCATAGGGTAGCTCTATTTTTTATTTTAGGTGTATTCTTAATATAGAGCCAACAGCATTCCTATAGCACAAATGTGAGAAAAAAATAAAGAAAGCTGTAAAGGAAAATTCCAAGGCTTTCTGAGCAACCCTAAAAGGGAAGAATGCATAGAAGAGCACTTACAGAGAGAGAAAAAGTGCTTGATATATGTGAATGCATTCTGTGGTACTGGTGGGCATGATAAACAAGGTTGCAAGAAACTGTTTAAAAGTAACACTAAGTAACTCACGCCTGATTAATGTACTATATTATGGCACATGCTTAATGAAAGAATCATTAACTGGAGTATAATTAGATGTTTAATTCAGTCCCTAGTCAATCATTTGCTTTTAAATACACCTAAGAGTAAATAACCTCAGCTATTTTGGTTTTTACCTTCATCTTATCTTGAACATGAGTAGAAGGGAATCTGTAGCATGTACATAGAGGTACCAGACCCCATAATACACCAAAGTGTCTTTCTTTGAGAAAGGCTTCCACAGGAACCCCAAAGAGGGTCTCTTTTTAAGTTATTTTAGTTCTATATATCTCTGTTGCTGATTCACCAAGGCATATTAACTTATTAAAAGCACTCAGAAGCCTCAACATTAGGGCTATTTTCTAACCCTTTGTGACCCAAAGTTATTTGACCATATAATCTTTTGCTTGTCTCATACTAGCAATTTATTTTCAATGGCATCTATTTTGGGAAATGGTGCTGCACAACTTTCTGTTGTGAAATGGTCAGAAGAGTTGCTTTCACTTCTTCATAGTTACACTAGATGACAGAGAGTCCAAAGTACTTCTTGTATCCTCGCTATCTTTTAGGGTTTTAATGAAATATCTCTTGTCATTTTGACTTTTAGTTCTCCCTTCCTCCTTCCCTGCTCAAGTCTACAAACAACTCAAATATAAACCCAGGGGTGGGAGTGGACAAAGAAATTATAGCCCCTGGCACAATATGTTTAGACTCATCTCCATTTTTTGATGTCTCAGAATTCATTTAACATGTCAGTGTCATAATGCCCACTCCCTTATCCTATATTGTGCTTTCTCCAAGAGAGTTTTCTTAAAGAAACAGACTTCTGGCAGGCTGGGCCCACAAATATACCGTGGAGATACACCCAACCATGGCCCATGTTCTCTGGGATCTCTCAACAAGTGTGCACATGACTTTCTCTCTGGTTAGACTGCTAGTTCCTTCAGGGAGACATTTATTTTTATATGTCTACTGTTTACCACATAAGTACTTGAGTGTTGCTGAATGACAAATGTGAAAGTGAAAAAACCATTGGGTTCCTCAACTTCTCAGTAATTTAGTAATTTCAGATAAAGGCATTGAACCTAAAAATAAAAAAAGACATGATTTAATTATACTGTCATGGTTTGTTTACATGTCAATGTCCAAATATTTGCATAATGAAGCGGGTTTTTTTTTTTTCATATTGCATATTGAAGTGTTTTAAATGAAAGGAGACATAAAATTAAAAGTACTTTCTACAGGGCTCCTGGTGGCTCAGTTGGTTAAGTGTCCAACTTTTGATCTCAGGTCATGTCGTGATCTCACGGTTCCTGAGTTCGAGCCCCACATTGGGCTCTGTGCTGATGGTGCAAAGCCTGCTTGGGATTCTGTATCTCCTTCTCTTCACCCCTCCCCCACTTGCTCTCTCCCTTTCCCTCTCTTTTCTCTCTCTCTCTCTCTCAAAATAAATACATAAAACTTTTAAAAAGTAATAAAAGTACCTTCCACAAAAATGAAAAAGTAAAAAAAAATCTTTGTATTTTTACTTTTGTAATGAAAATCTATTAAGCATTTTTTTATAACTGTTCTACCACACACGTACACAGGAAAATATACAGAATCAGCACTGGGTTAATAAAAGGCAAAAGTAAGTAGGTAAGACAAAAGTGATACAACATTTGGTTCATGGATCAAGAGAAGAAAGCAAATGCCAAATAGAAAAAATGGAAAAAGAAAGAACATTTCATCAAAGATGAAATTCAAGTGACTGTAAATATGAAAACTTGTTCAACCTCACTAGTAATCAGAAAAATGCAAACTGAAACAACAAGATTGTATCTTCAACCATAGGCAGAAATTTGAAAGATTTATAATATTCAGAGCTGGCAGTGATAAATGGAAATAGGCACTTTCATACACTATTGGTGGGAGTACCAATTGATAAATCTGTCTTGAAGAGCATTTGGCAGTATCTCAAAATTTCAATTTGCAACTCTTAGCTAACGAGGGCCCTCTTCTGCAGAAATACTTTCACATGAAAACAAAGAATTACATACAGGGTATTGATAGCAGCATTGTTTATGACAGAGAAAAACAAAGTAAATATTATATCTTCAATACAGGAATTTTAAATTAATAATTATACATTCAGCACTTCACACAACACCCAGTGCTCACTACAAATGCTCTCCTTAATCCCCAGCACTTATTTCCCCGATCCCCCACCCACCTCCCCTCTGGTAACTATCAGTTTGTTGTCTGTGGTTAAAAGTCTGTTTCTTGGTTTCTCTCTCTCTCCTCTCTCTCTCTCTCTCTCTCTCTCTCTCTCTCTCTCTCTCTCTTTCCCCTTTGCTCATTTGGTTCATTTCTTAAATTCCACATATGAGTGAAATCATATGGTATTTGTCCTTCTCTGACTGACTTATTTCACTTAGCACAAGACTCTCTAGCTCCATCCATGTGTTGTAAGTGGCTATAATTACACATTCATATTATGAAATACTATGCAGACATTAAGAATAATGAGGCAGATATTAATGGATTGACTTGGAAAGAGCTCCAGAACATATTAAATGAAAAAATTTAAAAACATATTTGAAATTTAAATTTTGAGCATAATTCTATTTGTATAAATTTGTGTATGTTTGTCAAATGAATGAATCTGTGACTTGAAGGCTTTTTGAGCTATTCACATTGCAAAGGCTTTTTAAGCTACTCAGGTAGCTGATGCACTGATCTGTTTTGAATGAAATATGACCTTACAAATGAAGAAGCAAAATATGCTGAAACAGAGTTGGTGTGGTGCTCACCAAGCCCAACAGTTGTTAACTGATGGGGAGAAAGATGAGGAGGAGCTAACACATTTTACTGTAAACAGTTCTGTATAATTTTAATCATTTGTTACAAAATTATGTTACATATGTCATTTAAAAATATATTTGGCCTCTATTTATCGTAAGATTTGCTACAGCCATCCCATAAGGCTTCCTCAGCTTAGTACTTCTACACCTAGTGGTTGAACGTTGGCAATAGCCGATGGCACAGGTGTGAGCAGTCTTACAGGCTGCCTCTCAGGAGTAAAAACAGCCAAAATGTTTCTTAATAATGGTCAGCCCATCGAATTCAACGATTTAAAATAATTGTTTCTTTCCTTCTTACATAGATTACTTCTCAGATCACCCGACAGGCTATGAGTCAGTAGCCAACTCTCATATACAACTGATCTATCAGAGGAAGGTGAATGGTGTGATGAAAGGCCTCATAACTTTAAACAGGTCAAAGGAGTGGTGATGATGGTGAAATGTCTCAACTCGGATCCCTCAATAGATCATTTTTCAGAGCACCATTGGATGCTAAAACTAAAATGATTTAAGGAAAGTAAATAATCCCCAGGGTTTAATAAGGATATCTAGAAGTGTTAGTACTTACAACCCACCTAAAGCATGCCTTTTTTTTTTAATCGACGCTTCTACTTATTGGCATAAAGAACAATCAATATCTATCTATACTGCCATACAATTTTACAATGCTGAGCAAGTAACGTCTCAATTTCGTCTGTAGACTCTGACTCCTCACTGCTTATCTTGAAAATCCTTTTGCAGAAGTAATGACCTCCCTATTAAATTGTGGTCGAATCATTTGGGCTCAATACAGGGCGCATTTAGCTCAAGCAATGCATTTTCCAGCAGCATGAATGCGAACACGGAGGCCCACCGTGTACACCACACATGTCACGTGGCTATTTCTCCAGTGAAGGACACTGAAAAACTATCTAAGAGCTCATTTTCCTCTTGATCTATCATCTGTATACTCTATGGACAGCCTGTCTGTCACTTCTCAATTGTTCAAAACAAAACGCATTCTCTCATATTGGACTGTGAGAATTTATAAACATAGAGATGACCCACCTAGTTACAGCTGAAAGGTAACAAATGTCAGCAACTGCCTAGAGCCTGACTACATCTTAATAACAAACAGCAAAACCTTCCCTTCCATTTTGAGTACATTCTTTTAAGATTTATATAAACTTATTATAGCACTTTCCCAGATACCATTTTTATTGGATATATCTGCATTTTTTATTCAGTCTGAAACCTTTAGAAAAATCTGTTTTCCCTTTAAGAAAAAAAAAAGGTCTTAGAATATGTTTAAATTACAATTTTTAATTAAGCTAAATTCATATCAGAGAACTCAGCCTTTATTGACACTATGCTCTTATGAATATATATAATTTTAGTTGCATTCAGGTGATATTTTAGTTCCTGACCATTGTGTAAAAAAGATACCTTTTCTATAGTTGTCTGCCTTATGTCACTACACGTTCTCTGATGTATGCAGTAACATTCATTCAACAAAGATAGCTCCTGGTAATAACTGTTAATTGGGAAAAATTATAGAAAATAAACAGCATAATAACCCCCCAAACATTAGTGCAGATGTAGTAACTATAAAAAGGATAATCAAATCACCCTCTGAGGCATTCAGTTGCTTTTCATATTTGGACCAGAATTAAAGTAATGAAAAATGAAACTTCACAATTTTACAGAGAGGAGAGTAGCTGGCAAAAATAGCTTGTCACAGTTTAATTTGAAGTTTCCTAGCTTATTAAAAATTTTCTTTTTGAATTCTAAATTCCCTGAAGCATTGTCAGTCCAGGGGCATGGTAGCTTGAGGGTTGATTAATTCGGCTGCTCACCAGCCCCACAAAATGCCTTATGTACTTCTTTCCGTAGTACTGCTGTGCCCCTCTGTGTGCAGCTTAGCTCTCTTTCTGGTTGCAAGTGGCTACTGCAGTTCTAGTAAGAGGAAGAAGAATTGTTCACTAAGCATTCCCAGAAGCCCCTCAGCAGACTTCCCCTCCTGTCACGTCGGCTAATACCCACGCCTAAATCTATTGCAGACAGAGAACGGAATTACCACCAATGGTTTTGTGGACATGTTTTTGTGGAGTAAGGTGGATTACCCAACGCAATTCTAGTTCAGCTCAAAAAAGAAGAAATAGTTTGGTTAATGTTTATTGGATAAAAATAAATAGTATCTGCTATTCCCTGGATTTACTGCTCATTATATACATGTCCACCTCTCCAGTATATGTTCACTGGGAATGGGTGAACATACATATTTGTATGTTCAATGTATGTTAGGTATTCAATGAATACTTTCTAATTAATGAACAGATGAATGAATGGATGGATGAATATGAGAATAAATATTTAATCCATAAGAATAGAAAAATTTTTATGAGAAGTTAATTAATAAAGATTAAGTTTTAGAGGTTCCTTGTAAGAACCTAAGAAGAGCTATAGAAATGTGTTCTTGTGATCATCTATTATAAAATTTGCAAAAGGAAGATATACTAACTGCAGTCGGTTAAAATTGCTGACTCTGCTCTGACTGGCTTACTTTCCATAACATTTCTCCTAGTGTTAGAGTGACCGTGAGCATTTGGGAAATTCAGTTATCAGAAAGTTGAGTTGGGGATACATTTGTTTTTAATTCAGTGGGATTTATTCATGTGTTTCTCAGTCATTTCCACATATAGTAATGTTATTGCTAGCCACCTGTGATAGGAATGGTTTCCATAAATACCCCTCCACCCACCTCATGCTGAATCACCGCAAGATGATATAAAGGTGCAGGGCCAGAAACATTATCATGATTAAACATGCCTTGCAATACCCAGCCCTCAAAGAATGTCAGTAGCAAAAAAGAAACAAGGACTGAAAGGGAGGAAGCCAGAAACTAGTCTGTTCAAAATTTTTTCAGTCACCAGATATGGAAAACTTTAAGTAGTCAGTTCTTATCAAAGTCCAACTGGAACAGAAGTTCTCTCTTGTCAAAAATATATTGGGGGGCACCTGGGTGGCTCAGCCAGTTAATCATATGACTTCAGCTCACATCATGATCTCATGGTTCGTGAGTTCAAGCCCCACATCGGGCTCTGTGCTGACAGCTCAGAGCCTGGAGCCTGCTTTGGATTCTGTCTCCCTCTCTCTCCGCCCTTCCCCCACATGTTCTCTCTCTCTCTCTCTCTCTCTCTCTCTCTCTCTCTCTTTCAAAAATAAATAATCAGTAAAAAATTTTTGGAAAAAAAAAAAATATATATATATATCAATCAGAGGGGCACCTGGCTGTCTCAGTCAGTAGAGCATGGGACTATTGATCTCAGGGCCATGAGATTGAGTCCCACAATGGGAGTGGTGCTCGCTTATAAAATATGTATATATATATTTGATAATGCAGCACATACCATTTTTTTTTGCAGCACATACCATTTTAAAAGCACCATACCTTCCTTTTGCTTTTAATGGGTATTTTGTGAAACAGAATTTATCACAATTCCTGTGTTTGTAGGATACAATTCTATAACAGTACAGCAAAGAACAAGTTTTCCTATAATAGCTAATAGAGAAACGATAAATTTTAGCAGCCATCACTAAAATTTAGCAGCCATCACAAAAATTTACATAGTAATCACCCATAGAAAGTTATTAAACTGAAAGAATTTTTTTCTAAACTACTAATGAAACCAAATTTTAACCAGTCGCGCTAGGTGAAAGTCTGAATTTCCTTTGTTTTCTCTTTACGGAATTATACAACTGCAGCCAAATGAAGAGGTGAGCAAAATTATGTAGCCAAAAATGCAGCTAATGTGTATGCCATTTCAATGCAGCAACAGCCTAAAATAAGAATAATATCTAATTCTTATGGAGTGCTTTCTAAAGACGTGCATGTGTTTGCTTCTTCAAATGCATATAAAATAACTCAGTGAAATTGCTGTATCATAGCAGAATGGGCTACGTTATACAGCAGTGACCTATAACCCTCCAAATATCAGCAGCTTAATGCAATGAAGGTTTATTTCTTGCTCAGTCTTTCATACTCTACAGTTAGAAATTGTGCTCTTTGGTTGTCACATGGAGACACAGTATATCAGTGCCTCCACCACCTGGAATATCTCCAGTCACTTTAACAATGAGAAAGAAAATGACAAATAACATATTGATTTTTAAAAGCTTTGACGGGGGCAGGGGGGTGATACCCATAATTTCTGCTTATGTTTTGTTGACTGAAGCAAGTCATATGGCCATGCCTAACTTCAAAGAAGTGGGCAAAAATAATCTCTCCATTTACCTAGAGGAAGAAAAGGTATTAGTAAACAGCTGATAATAACTACTGCGGGTACTATTATCACTAGTTGACATACAGGAAAACTGAAGCATGAAGAAAATTAAGTAACTAGCCAAAGTTTATACAAATAATAAAATGCAAGGTTAAGATTCACATACAGGTTGCAGAGTCCACAAGCTTTAACCACTATTGTTCTACCTCCTTTGATGTACATTCTTTGGTAAATCCTTAAGCTCTAGAATAGCAAATGGTATTACCCCAAGATTTATATTGTTGCTAAAAAATTATGACAAGTAATACAAGCAAGATCTGCACATTCTCTACTTTAATGAGCAATATAGCTTACATTCTCAATCATTACATTTATTCAACAGTTCCAAAGCACATTCAGAAGTTATAAATGAATATAGTTATTCATTTATGATGTGTCATCACATCAGCTTCATGGAGAAAGATAAGAGGAGGAAACTCTTCTAACACTGACTGGAGGAAGGAATTATCTGGATATTAAGGGTCATCTACTGGACATCTAATAGCTTGGACTCATTGCTAATGATCAATACTCTGCCTTTCCTACCTGCCCTTACTTCCTTTATTTCCTTCTTTTCTTCCTACTTTGCCCCTCTTTCCATATTATTTCCATATTCTCTTTCACAAAAAAACATATTGCATTCCTGGTATATGGCAGGTATTAGGAATTGGAGAGAGAAACAGGAATAAGATCTGTCCTTTGTCTCCAAGGAACTCGCAATCACAACCATAAATGAGATGTGCAAATGCTATATAAGATTCAATGAGACATACTGAAAGTCTTTTGAAATTCATACTCTAAACATATGCCTGATTTTATAGGGGCAGGACCAGACTATAATTTGCCAGGATATGTTTATTACAGCTCTCAGCCTGTGAATTTATTAACATCTCTCTAATGCACAAGACCTTTTGGTTTCATTCACTGATATGTTTACAGCTGACATGCACTATCTTTCCTGGCTTTTGTACCCACATTTGTTTATACTGACACATGGTGCCTATAGCTTTATACCTCAATGAGATTTCCAGTGTTTTCCCTGAAATCACTGAGAATTATAGTAAAGAGATGCATTTATAACCATCAGGGAACACTGGATCTTGGATTCTCTATTCTTTGGCATCTGTTAGTAAATATCTTCCTACCCTCCCTGGCTTTAGGGTATACATTGTTTACCTGTGGCACAGCAAAAAACATCTCCCATATTTTGTGGAGAAAATTCTGTGTCTGACTCTTATGGTTCTGAGAGTTGTTTACAGCCATCTGGCAGAAAGTCTTTCTTGTACTTCACCTTCAATGATTTGTGTGTCAGGCTTTTTGTCTCTTATGGTGCATGAAGAGGACAAATGAAAGTCCTTTCCCCTGCAGTATCTCTCCCACTCATAAAAAGTTATGTTTCTAAACTTTAATTACTGGCATGGTATCCTGTCTCCATTCTTAATGTCAGGGGTCTTATTTTATTTTCTTCTTCAATTACATCTTTTTCAAGTGCTTTATGTATTTCAGTCTGGATTAGATCCTTCCCTGTAAAGACCAAAGATAACATTTGTGCTATGTTACAACTGCCTTATCTCTATCTGTGTCTTCAGTTTTCTGTGTAAAAGTACAGGTGGTTCTATATTTATTAAAATATTATTGGACACAGGGGCCATAATGAAGTTTTCAAAAATACTTCATTTTTTGAAAATGAACTTCATTGAAATTTTCAAAATTTCAAAAATTCTGAAGTTTTCAAAAATTTAAAAAATGAATTTTCCAGTGTGGAGGTTCCTCAAAAAATTAAAAATAGACCTACCCTATGACCCAGCAGTAGCACTGCTAGGAATTTACCCAAGGGATACAGGAGTACTGATGCATAGGGGCACTTGTACCCCAATGTTTATAGCAGCACTCTCAACAATAGCCAAAGTATGGAAAGAGCCTAAATGTCCATCAACTGATGAATGGATAAAGAAATTGTGGTTTATATACACAATGGAGTACTACATGGCAATGAGAAAGAATGAAATATGGCCCTTTGTAGCAACGTGGATGGAACTGGAGAGTGTTATGCTAAGTGAAATAAGCCATACAGAGAAAGACAGATACCATATGTTTTCATTCTTGTGTGGATCCTGAGAAACTTAACAGAAACCCATGGGGGAGGGGAAGGAAAGAAAAAAAAAGTGGGAGAGAGCCAAAGCATAAGAAACTCTTAAAAACTGAGAACAAACTGAGGGTTGATGGGGGGTGGGAGGGAGGGGAGGGTGGGTGATGGGTATTGAGAAGGGCATCTTTTGGGATGAGCACTGGGTGTTGTATGGAAACGAATTTGACAATAAATTTCATATATTGGAAATAAATAAATAAATAAATAAATAAATAAAAATACTACCATTTTCAAGAAGTTTAAACTGGAAGCAAGTGTTTTAAGTTGTCAGAGATTATAATATAATGCAATGTAATAAGTGTATTCCCTGTTTCAGAATGAGATTCTGAGGGCTGTTGAGGAAAGACCCTGCATTAAGTTATTTTGTACTGTATTTTCCTTTCTAGGCTTGAGGTACACCTCTCCACTTAGTTTCTTTTATAGCAGATGCTGTATAATTTTGTTGCCATCATTAACATTTCTAGTATTCTGGAAAGGTTGGGAAAACAAACAAACAAACAAAAAAGCTATTTCCATAATCTGCATAATAAGCAATCTCCCCCCCCCCCCGCCCCCAACAAAAAAAATCTCAGTGGCTTACAACAAGCCTTTATTTCTCACTCATGAGGCTGCAGGTCAGCTGTGATAGTTCAGCTTGAAATGTTTGTTAGGTTTAGCTTTGCTCCACCATTTCTCGTTCTGGGACCCAGGTTGAAGGAGCAGCAGCTCTCTGGGGCATCACTTCTCATGGTGTAGGCAGGAGGGCCAGAGTGAGAGCCAAACAATGCAAGCATATTAAAGAAAGCCCTGGTTGGGTGTGACCTGTCTACCTAAAGTTACATTGGCCAGGCAGGTCTTGGGCCAAGATGAAAGTCACTGGGGCGAAGAACTATGCTTCTCTCACAGTGACCAATGGTCAGCACAGGAAGGAAAGGCAGACTTGTGACCAAATAACACAGTCTACTGTAAGTATCAAGTATGATTCCCTGTCTTCCTCCGATGGCATATGGGAATTGCCAGTGCAGATTTCTAGTCATGTATTTCAATGTTCTTTAATAAAAAACACCTTATTTTTTTGGAGTATGTTTCTTCAGTTATTGATATGTGGTTTTCTACTTCTATTTGTCTTTCATGACTTCAATTTAGGTCAAAGAACAGTATTATTTCTACCATCATTTACTTAAATTGATATAAACCACCTAATAATATGGTTCTTTTTCACATGACGTTATCACTTTTTTAAAAAAAGTAACGCCTACTTCTTTTTTGAATGAGATTACTTTTTAAAAAATCTACTTGTACTTTGGCCCACTTCTAAATATAAGAAAGAAATAATTGGGGCGCCTGGGTGGCTCAGTCAGTTAAGCGTCCAACTTCGGCTTAGGTCATGATCTCACAGTTCCTGAGCTCGAGCCCCATGTCGGGCTCTATGCTGATAGTTCACAGCCTAGATCCTGCTTCAGATTCTGTGCCTCCCTCTCTCTCTGCCCCTCCCCCACTCATGCTGTGTCTCTCAAAAATGAATAAATGTTAAAAAAAATTTTTTTAAAGAAACAATTATGTCATTAAAAGAGTAAAACTCCATGTTTTTGTTCCAAGATTACATTTAAGTTCTAGTTAGAATATATGGTAAATTGGTTTCAGGTGTAGAATTTAGTGATTCATCACTTACATACAACACCCGATGTTAATCACAAGTGCCTCCTTAATACCCATCACACATGCCCCACCTGCATCCCTTCCAAAATGTTCAGTTTGTTCTTTATAGCTAAGAGTCTATTTTATGTTTTACCTCTCTTTTTCTTTCCTCTATGTTCATCTGTTTTATATCTTAAATTCCACCTATGACTAAAATCATATGGTATTTGTCTCCTTTTATCCACAACAGAGCCCTACTTTCTGTCCTAAAAGAAGATGTTGATTTTTTCTGTATATTTAAATTTGTAATTATTCATTGAGTAAGCTAAATATATAGCTTATATCAAGTTTTAAATACTGTATATAGTTTTACTTTTATTTCTTCAAAGTTCTCTTCTTCTGTGAATCTTGACATGCCATATATTTGCTGTAACAGTTCATAACTTAAAATAATCAAAAGATTTAACAATTTTTGTTTAGTTTACACACATTAAACTCATAACAACAAATATCATTTGAAGTAAATGTAATTTGCCAAATAGTACCATCTGCAGATAATGTGGCCTTATGAAGTCATATGAAAGTTCACAGAATAAAATAGTAAACTTTGATGTTTATATTAGAGATTGGCCAAATCGTTTGTGTGCATTCTAACATCTGTGATGTTTGGCTTATTCACAAGTCCCAAGAAATATGGTACAGCAAACAGTTGGTCCTTCCAGTGTCATAGTAAGATGTATGTTCATTTCCATTAATATCAACGATGGGCTGAAAAGCATGTTTGATTTTAGCTAGATATACAAAAATTAATTTTCTTCTGGAAGCTAGGATTTTTTTTTTGTTCTGGTTTTGGTTTTGGTTTGTTTTTGGTTTTGGTTTTGTTTTTTTGCATATCAGCTTTGTAGGAGGGACCTGTGAGGAAGGTGAATAGGTGTCTCCATAGCTCTGACTCCAGGTGAAGATGGAGCTCCATGGTTCCTCCTGACATCCACTCTGGGCTGCAAATGAGCTGCTGGAAACTCAGAACCTCATTCCAGGAGCTAAGTGAGCCAGTCTTTGTATTGCTGTGTTCTATTTAATAACTTTAATAATATATAATTTATATACCCAAAAGCTCACTCGTTAAAATATACAAGTCAATAATTTTTCATATATTTACAGAGTTTTGTAACTATCACCATAATCTACTAATTTTAGAACATTTTCATCATCCCCAAGAGAAACCCCTGTACTCATTAGCATTCACTCCCCATCCTGTTCCCACTCCCCCACAGCCGTAAGCAGCCATGAATCTACTTTCTTTCTCTATATATTTGCCAGTTCTGGACATTTCACACTAACGAAAGAATATATTATGTGTAGCCTTTTGTTACTGACTTCCTTCACTGAGCATAATGCTTTCAAAGTCATGATGTAGCATTATCAATACTTCATTTCTTATTACTGACTAATTATATTCCATCATATGGATATACCATATTTGTAGCCAACCATCAGTGATGGACATTAGAGTTGTTTCCACTTTTTGGCTATTATGAATAATGATGCTATGAACTTTTATGTACAAGTTTACGAGTAGACATATGTTTGTCTTTCTCTTGGATATATACCTAGAAGTCAAATTGCTGGGTCATGGTAGACTTAAGCATGGTAACTCTGTTTAGCTTTTGAAGAGCTGTCAAACTGTTTTCCAAATGGCTGTACCATTTTACAATTCCACCAACAATGAATGAGGTTTCAAATTTCAATGCATCCTCACTAACAGCATTAATGCCTTCTTGATTATAGCCATTCTAGTGGGTGTGAAGGGGCTTGCCATTATGACTTTCCCTAATTACTGATGGTGTTGACCTTCTTTTCATGTGCCTATTAACCACTCATGTATCCTATTTAGAACAATGTGTGCTCAGATCCTTTGCTCATTTTTAAAATCCGGTTGTCTTTATATAATTGAGTTGTAAGAGTTGTTTATGTATTCTAGATACAATTCCCTTAGCAGATAGATAATTTGCAAATATTATTTTACATTCCGTTAGTTGTCTTATCACTATCCTGATGGCGTTATTTGAAACACAAAAGTTTTAATTATGAAGTAAAACGTATCTATTTTTCTTTGAGCACTTGTGCTTTTGGTGTCATGTTTAAGAAATCATTGGCTAACCCAAGGTCACAAAGATTTGCTCCTGTGTTTTCTTCTAAGATTTTTAGTTTTGGCTCTTACATTTAGTTCTGTGGTCCACTTTGAGTTAATTTCTGCATGTGGTGTAAGATAGGCATCTGACTTCATTCTTGGGGAATGTGGATATTCAGTTGTCCCACACGATTTGTTGAAAATTATTTTCCCCCATTGAATTGTCTTGACCCCTTTGTCTAAAATCAATTAACAAAAATATTTATTCATGATAATTTATTTTTGGTCTATCAATTCTATTCCATTGACCTATGTGTCTTATTTTTATGATAATACCGTACTGTCTTGATTATTGTAGCTTTATAATAAATTTTAAAATCTAGTAGTATGAGTCCACTTTGTTCTTTTTCAAGATTGTTTTAGCTATTGTGGGTCCTTTACAACTTAGCTTGATTTTTAGAGTCAAAATGGAAAGCTCTTTTAGCCCATTTTATTTTTTGTTGGTTTGTTTTTTTACACCTGAATTATACATAAAAAGCCTAGTAAATCATCTCATAAAACAAATGATATGGGTGTGATTAAGGGAAGGGTTGTTGACTTTTATATATATATATATATTCACATACTAAAATATCTCTGAGCTTTAGATAGTATCATAAAATTCTTGCTTGAGGAAAAGTTTTTATTTGAATTTCATATTCTAATAAGCCTAACACCCAACTCACATAGCAACTTATTTATCTTCTTGCACTAAAATATCCACTGAAGCAGTAGTCTTATATTAACATTGATGTGAACATGATTAGGTTTGGAAGAGCACAAACCACATGACATCCTGAGCAAAAACAACAAAAAACAAAACAAAAACAAAAAACAAAACAAAACAAAACAAAAAACAGAGAAAATTCACTTCTAGCCCTTTCTGATATACTGACTTTGAACTTTTAACTACACAAACTTGTTTTGTGAAGAAAGTGACCATTTCTTTAAACCCAGAGAAGAGCCACCATAGAAATGACTCAGAGAACTGGGGAAATGATTGCTGGTTTCATGCTCTGCCAAAAAACTATGATGTTTTCTTGGATCTGAGTTTATTTTGGTGTCAAAGGTATTATGGAGAGATTTCCACAGTCTGCATGGCCCTACTCTCTCTATTCCAACGTTGGAGAGTTTATGTTATAAAACATTGAATCCATTGTCAGCACATTTTTGACTGTATGGGAATTTCTTTTCTATTCAGATTGTGTCCTACTGCCAAATTTATAAAAACACATTATTTTCATCTGTCTTTTCTCTTCTTGTTCTTAATAGTTATACCAAAGTTTTCTGTCTGAATACAATTAACTCCTTTATTCCGTATGTAAACCTTTTTCAATGATAGACTATTAAGAAGTACTTCTGGAGTATGTAGTAAACCTTTTGCAAATAACCAGTATTTGATCAGAAGTTTTTAATAGGATGCTTGGAGGGCATTTCAAACACAAGGCTTTGGTGCTGTTTTGGTTTCTTTAGTTTTTGTGGTTTTTTTGTTTTTCTGTTTTCTGACTCAAGCCTTTTTATGGTAGAGTTGCCAGTAATACCATAAATCTCAAAAAGGCCATTCTTGTCCTAAACCGATTGACCCTTCAGTCCTGAATCCTCAGCTAGCTCAGGCGTTCTCCTGGACCTCACTGCCATTTTCTGAATAATTTATGTGATTTACAATGCCTTGTAAAAAGCACTGAAACATCTCTGTGTGTGACTTGTTTGCTTTTGATTTATAGTGACATCTTTTCATAGTAGCCCAAAGTTGCTGAAAAACTTTTCTGAAACATTATGCTTTTCCATTCATACTCAGATTACTGTAACTCAGTTATCAGTGACCTCAATTTTCTGCCCTGTTGTTTTCCAAATTAAAAAATACATGTGGGTAGTCTCTTCACAAAATCACACATTTTACCCAATAGATTATTATCCTTTGTGCACTCCGCCATTACCAGTGGTTACCTGACCTTTAGAAATAAGAGAAGCATTATGAGCATCTATTGAGATATTAAAAACTGTAATATTATTAATGTTTCTTAGGGTCAGCTGGCATGTTTACACTGCAGCTATGATGGTGATTCAGAGGATGACATGTGTGGTTGCTAAGTGGCCCTTCTCAAGGCTCTATGATGATCTGATAATAATAAAGAAAGTAAATGAGGAAAATACTGTCTGCTTCAGTGAGATAGGCATTTGCAGAGAAGATTGAGCACATATGAAGTGCTCTGCCCTGGTAGAACATAAGGAGATACAGAGGACCTGCCAGTGTGGGTGCCTTATCATTTAAATTAGGCATCCTGGGAAGATGCTAAACAACATCAGCTAAACAAGGGGAGGCACATAAATTGTTGGCAGGGAAATTCAGAGGTCAGGATCAGCAGCACCAGTATATGTTTAAATAAAGCCTTTTTTCTAGAATACATAAAACAAGATCATGCCTCATCTTCTGGGGAACAATTGTTTCTTCTATTTAGAAAATATAACTACGAGGATTTCATGGACATAATTATCAGCAAAAGTGATTGCATCAAAGACACATGAGCCTTGTGTTTTTCACTGTTGAACAAGGATTTTGTTTTAGAAGGAAAAAATGATGTTGATAAGATTTAAGATTGTATATGCTGATTTAAGACCATTGTTTTCTGGAATCCGTGCTTCAGGGCAAGTGTTTCGACAAATTGAAAGAACAAAATAAGGTAATATTTGCAAAATGTCTATCACAGTGTCCAGTAAGCGCTCAGTAAGTGTTAGCTATCATCATCATCATCATCATCATCATCATCATCATTTTCTTCTAGTGGATGGTTATATTTGTGCTTGGTCAAGTAGACATTGTTTTGATGAAGGTCTTCATCAAAGGTAACAGAAATAAAGAACTTTGTGCTCAGCATATTAGCCCCATACTTGTACCCTATTTTAGCTATTTAAGTTGCAAATGGTCCACAGTTAACTTTGATTATCTTATATCAAGCACTGAAACAGTTATCAAAAAACCTAGTGTCTGGTCCTGCCTCTACCCCTCACTTTTGTGTGACCTAGAGTAAGTCTTACTCTCTCTAGGCCATGAAATCGATGAATCTATGAGTCCTTTTCATCTCTAATATTCTATGGGGTAGCTCAAGGGGCAAAATTGCAGGAAAGGTATTATAATATATTGCATTCACTTTTAATCTGTCCTTGGAAGTCACTTCACTTCTGCCCCAAGCAAGCTCCACATCTTGTTTAAGAGTGTCATTTCACTGAGTAGTACTCCAGGCTGTAGAAACTTCCATTGCATAGTGTCAGTGCTGTGGATATTAAATATTTACTAGGGATAAAAACCTGCTGTAACCTACTCGGAGCCAAAAATTGAACTTTTAGAAACTGTTTTATAACAGAGAGATAGATACCTGTTGTCTTCAAACTATCTTTTACCATTTGTAGTGCCTTTGACCTTCATGTGGATTCTATAGCAAATGAAGTCAAACTTTTTTCAACTGTTTATCCCTGGGCAGTACCATCTGATATGAATAGTATTCCATCAAAAGGCGTTTTTTTCCTGAGGAAGTCTTGCTGTAATACATCATCAGGGTGACAGCCAGTGTATTATACATTACAATAAAACATCCCCAGAGCAAAGGTACATGTGATGATGAATTATGCTAATATGTTATTGTCATTATGTTATCAGCACTCAGAGAGTGATTTACTGAGATACATCATCAGTGAGAGATTATCTGATTCCATATTACTCAAAAAATGACACCATCATGGAAAACCACAAGCAGATTCAGTTGATTAATAGGGTTGGTGATATTCCAGTGCCAGAACTCATGTATAGTGGTATATTAAAATGTCCTTTGAAACTGAAAACAAGTTAAAGAAAGATGAGTCCATGAGGTGAGGTTGTAAAAGCACTGTCAATTTAAATACTATTACTATAGACAGAGTGGATACTCAAGTATGAACCAGAAGTCATCCTTTGTCCTTTATTCAAACATTTGACAGAGATTTAGTTCTACTTAATTACCTTTAAGAAACCTGAGAATTCCTTATAAGAAGCTGTCTGTTGTACGACCACTGATTATCCTATATAGTGACAGTCTACAATTGACACTTTATAATGATATATGCATGATGCCCGGTCACTGAACTAACCAAACATATCATGAAACTTTTACTGAATGGCAGTTTATTCAGGACATAAGTGGATCACTTTTGTTACAGCATCTTTTTTGCACAGAACCTTGCAACATCAGGCACTCAAAAGATACTTGCTAAGCTTAATTGATGATTTTTTTATAGCGTTCCATATAGAAAAAACACAAAATAACATCTTACACCAAATGGTTAGATTAAAAGAGCCAGACATCATGGATTGCAAATTTAAAATAAAATAAAATTTAATTTAATTTAATTTAATTTAATTTAATTTAATTTAAAATAAAACAACTTCATTTTTCCTGGCCCTGCTTGTTCTATCACAATCACAAAAGCCACTACTTCTTTCTCATGGCTCTCATGCTAAAGTCTCTAACCCATTCATAGAGTGTGTGTGAGGAGAACAGGTAAGCAGCAGGGTAGATCCCGCTTAATTGGCATGTTCTTGATCTCACACTGATGATCTGAGCTTGCTTGGTAATTAAAACGGACCTTTTTTTTCTCATAGAATACTCTCATAGCTTCCTTGGGGACCTGTCCCCAATTGTTATACATCTCTTTCCTAAAGATTTCTTATTAGTTTGTGCCTTTTAGAGCTTACAGTCATTTCATTAGTCTCTGTTTTCCAGCTATTCGCCTCTCTGTTGTCATATTACACTTTTGGACAAAGTCCCTTTAAAAATATATGTATGAAGACCAAGCTGGCCCCATTCCGTAAGGTCCATATCTGACGCACAGGAAACATACTCCTCTGCCTGTTGTCAGTGAAAGCACAGCTGGGTTCTAATGTAATAATAATTACAATAACTGACTTTTACTGAGTGCATACTATGGGCAGGCTCTGCTGCAGGTACTATCTTATTAAACTTTCCCAAAAAGAGAAGAGTGGTACTGTTATCCTCAGTTTACAGTTGAAGAAACTGAGTCCTAGGGAGATGGATTTACCCAATGGTACAAGGCCCGGAGATGAGAGCCAAGACTCAAGACTTGATGGTCACAGCTTTACTATGCATGCTTTTAACAATGACATTAAATTACAGATTTAGTATTAGCACCAAATACTAAATTGAGCTTTAGAATGGCATACCAATGTTCTCTCATTAAAACAGGTACCAACCAACCAGTGTCTCACCTTTAAGCTTTTCCGGGCATGGACTCAAAGCAAGTGCCCTGTACTCTCCCTAACTCCAATGGCAAAGAAAAATTCTCTGTGTTCCTGTCAAAGCCCCTCATTAGATTTGACAAGAGAGTTGCCATAACATACCAACTATATTCTCCAAAAGTAATTATTTCCATACCAGCCTTTTCCACCTCAGTGATCTAGGTACTGAGCAACAAGTCCTAAAACCATTGATTTTATTTCATTTTATTTTATTTTATTTTATTTTAATTTTGTTTTATTTTATTTTATTTTATTTTTTTGCTTCTAATCTCCATTTCAAGTGTGTAATAATGTAAGAGAGGTTTGTAATGTAGAATACTTACCACGTACTTTTTTTTTTTCTTCCTCCTTGGCCTTTTTGGGCCTCAGCTAAAATTGAAACAGAAAGGGACAGAAATTATAACATTCTTTTTCAAAAATAAAGGCTATTTTCTGTCACCTAAAACACAAGGATACGAGAGTGTATGACTTCTAGGAATGAGTGGGTATGTCCCCCTGTCAGTAGTAAAAACCTTAAAAGATGTATGTGTTCCAGACCTCAAGAAATGTTTCAGGGTCATGAAAAGAGTTTTTACTTCAGCTGATTTATATGTGCAATTTCAATAGGGTAGCCTGTTCTAGACTGCTTCCGGGGATCCACTGGTTAGGTCATGATGAAGCTGGTAACAACCTGTCAGTGTGCAATTTGGTTTGGAGGTGTGTTATCAATTTCCAAGGTATCTAATATCCCTGACTGAGCTGGCAGAATGTGGGGCACTCTGCATCCAGTGATCATTGTGCCAATCTCTCCCACATATTAGGGTGCTGCCAGCCCTCCTCCCCAAACTGCTTCCATTTAAAACTTGCCAATACCAGCGACATCTGGGTGGCTCAGTTGTTTAAGTGTCCAACTCTTGGTTTCAGCTCAGCTCAGGATCTCAAGGTTCATGAGTTTGAGTCCCATGTCCGTCTCTGTGCTGATGGCGTAGAGCCTCCTTGGGATTCTCTCTCTCTCTCTCTCTCTCTCTCTCTCTCTCTGTCTGCCCCTGCCCTTCTCTCACTCCCTCTCTCTCAAAATAAATAAACTTAAAAAAAATTTAAAAATAGAAGTATAAAACTTCCCAAGAACATCCCAAAACAGGTTGAATGAGGATTCTCCCTCTTATATACTGTGCCTGGTCTTAGTTTTATTGGCATGTTAATTGAAATAAATTATTAATGAAATTTTAAGATTAAAGTAAACTATTAAAAATAGCCAGTGCATGTTTGTTTTATTTATCTATCTATTATTAAAGAAATAGTCATTGCTTAAGAAAAAACAAATAACAACAACAACAACAACAATTGTGGCAAGCAAGCTATTTCACAGTTGAATTCTTGACATGAAGGCTTTTTGTGAAACTGTGTTTTGCCACCTAAAACTTCCTCTTCCTTGTGGGAAATGTACTTCCACTTAAAAGCTGAAAGAGAAAATTCTAGTGCTTAAACAAGTGAAACAGTACATTTCAAGATAATAACACTATATAATTAATACGTAAAGCTCTTTACATTTATAGAATACTTTATCCACAATACTTTATTGAATTTTGACAAAAGTAGAGCAGTATTATTATATCATAGGAAAAGCACTGATTTGAGGGCAGAGGACTGTATCCAATTCTTAGATGTGGCACTTTCGTTGGCCATGTTGCCCTGGACAGTTTTCATGCCTTTTCTGACCTCTATTTTCTTTGTCTAAAACTGGTGGCAACTGTTTTTATTCGTAGTAAGTAAGCTGAGTACAGGATCTATGCCTTATTTATCTTTGTGTCCACAGGTCCTAGCCTAGTGGCTGACAATAAGTGCTTCATGATAAGTAAATAAGTCTGTGAGGAATTATTATCTTCCATTTACAGATACGCAGAGTGAGTTAAAAAGTTTCAGTGACCTAGCATTACACAGCGAATAAGGAAAATGCCATGGTTGGTTGTCAAACAGGATCAAATTCCCAGAATTCTGACATACGTGGTGTCCAAAAAAGAAACATTAGTCACTGTGGAGGAGAATATCCATGTGTATATAGGAGAGTAGGTTCTGAGAGCCTAGACTTCAGGGTGTTCCACGGGAGAACCGTTTTATCCCCCCTCCTCCCAGTGGATTCTTACAATTAGCAACAAACACAATGATGCCATTCCTCTAGGTGGAGATAAATATAGAACAGGGGTAGCACATCGTTTCCCATTTTGAAATGACAGACATTTTTTTCCTGAGTATATTCTACGATTTTAGCACAGAGACTAAATATAAAAGAAATAATACTAATTATCACTCTTATATGAGCTAAGCACTGTTGCAAGCATTTTAGATACGTTCTCTTCTTTAATCCACAACACAGTCCCATAAGATACTAAGATTATCTCCACTTTACAGGCGAGGAAATTGAGGTATGGCGAGGTAAGGAAGTTTGCCAAAAGGCCCAGAGCTCCTAAATAGCAGAGGCAGGATTTGGATCTAAGCAGTGTGACCTAAGAGCCTTGCTCTTAACCTCTATGTTTTACTGCCCCAAGATAATAAATAGAGAAATATAGGACACACAAAAAAGATCCTGATATGCACTTCCAAGTCCAACTGAGCTCAGCAAGAACACAAGGCCTAGAAGAATAAACTGTGCCTCAGAGAAAGACCAAAAAATGTCTAGAAAACATATGGAAAGTAATTTCTTTTTGCTTCTATTTCTCTTATGCAACAATTTTCTATAACATGTGTTCAGATAAGCATTTAACTAAATATATTTTTTTCTAAACTTGCATATGACTAGAATAAATACGCTGAATTTTCAAGGGTGGCAGAAATATTGATTCTGTGACAACTGTGTTAGCCCAGGTTCCCTAGAAAACAGAGCCTCAGAAAGGAATTCAAAATGATGAAGCTTTCTTTGGGATGTACAAAAGCAGGGCATCTAGACTAAGGAAAAATGGAAGAAGGTAAAGCAATATCACAACCTAGTGGTACTTGCTCCTGCTTTACATGGGCCACAAAAACACAGTAGTTGAGAGATGTGTCCAGTAACCATGCAGAACTTCTCCAAATGGGCTGTATGGAGAAAACATGCTTTGAAATCATTTATGGGGAAAAAGGGAGAAAGAGGGATTTCTCTGTGCAACTCCCTCCCATCTCTGGTTTCCCAGTGGCCAGTGTTTGTGGAATTGTGAGTTAATTCCCCCTTGTTTCCAAGTTGAATGGACTGGCACCTTAATGACCACATGATATGCCAACTTTCACATTCAGCAGTGTGGTAGATCAAGTCCAGAAATGATGGAAGTGACAAATTCTGAGCCCATAGCTAATGAACCTGAATGAGTGCAGGTGAACTTGGCATTCCCAAGGCAAGTGCCCAGTCAGAGCTCAGGGATGGCAGCCTGGTCCAAGAGGCAGATGAGGCTAATGTAAACTGACACGTTCCTTAATGTTTGTGTGACTTTTAGGAAGTCAACTTTAACTCATATGAACAGAATCAAAAGTCAAGCCCACTAGGAATGAGCCATCTCCTTTTTAAGATACGACAACATCTAGGGTGTAGGGTATAGAGGAAGAAGAAATATACACATACACAACACACATTTATGATGTACACATATATAGGTACATTATTTATAAAATTTCCTTCAATATCACAAAATATTCAGTACTGAATGTTATAAGCCAACTACAACCATTGGATTTTTAGATATATAATTCTGAAAAGATGTGGGTATTCAGAGCCAGCATTCCATCAGTGGTAGACAAGAGCAGGATAGTCCTAATACAGCAGGAAGAAGAATGGAAAAGCCACTAGAAAGGAGTAGAATGTTAGGCTACATCACAGGACAAAGACCAGGAAGCAGGTGGGTTGTGTCAGAAGATGAAGAAAAGGGTTTTCCTGTTGGTGGGCGAGGCACAGTATCCAGAGCATTGGGTAGCAGATAGTGAATGGTAGTCCAAGAAGGCAAACATTCTATGCCAAAGTTTATGGATCTCACAATCAAAAATTCTAGTATCACTTTATTCTGATGAGATCTATACACTAGATAGGAGCAGGGCAAATATCTATGTGTGAGAACTGGACAGGGGTTGATCTCAAATAAGCAAGCAGGACCTAATGAACAAGGAGGACACCCACAAGGCTTATTCAGTTTTGAGTCTTACACTGTGAGGGGCTCCCTGTCTAGGAGGAGTAGCAGCCCCTGAGCATAAGAAAGAGCTTAATGTACCAGTGATAGCTAGGTATTCCTTCTTGGAGAGATTAGAGGACTGTGGGGGCAGGGAGTCAGATTAAATGGCCAGACGAGTCTTTTAATTACTAACTTTCCTGAATTAGAATACTGTGTTCTTTCAGCAAAATGTACTAAGCACTTATCTCTGATATTCAATATGTATTTCAGACTAGCAACAAATACAAACATTGTATAACTTATTGGTTTTGATAGTCTACTCTAACATATCTCCACTTGAACATATTTCTCATGATCATGGAATATATATGTATGTGTACATAGATGTACACATTTTCATTTTAATTTAATATTACTCTATAAATTTGTCCAATAATGGTTACCTACCTTCTGGACTGTTGTGCAGTATGGGTTGTACTTATTTGACACTCACATTCACCTGTAATCCCTTCCTTCTTCCTTTCCACCCCCCATCAAGTGTAATGCAATCAATTCCTTAAACCATAGATGATAGAAATAATGTATACAGGTATGTAGCCATTTCCCCAAATTTATAAATTGGGTGCCAGGTTGAAAATAATGTCAGGTATCTGCATTTCTAATTTAGTGTTCTCCAAAGTAGCCTCTGACAACTGGCAAAAGTATCCTGCTCTGACAGTCTGACCCTTACACTCCAATTAAATATAAAAACAGATCTGAATCTCTTTCACCCAGTTGTACTGTCAAGGCTAGTATAACTTGACTGTCACATAGAGCTCTTTAAATCAGCCTGCCAAGAAAATATGATTGTAGTACAGATTTTAGCATTCAGAAATGTTCACTCCCCTTTCACTTACACAGATTTTAAGGGTCAAAGCTATGCATTTTTATCAGACATTTTATTATCTTTCAACCTTTGTGAAGATCAATGTATTAGAATAGAGGAAGAACTTTTTCTGCTTTACTGCTGAAGTGATTTGGTACAAGGGAAATACTAATGAGGATTTTTTTTTTATTCCTTACTGGAAGTTCCCATTGGACAGAAGGAGAAAGTTTTATTAAAAAGATGGGTGCAATGTTTGAATTCCATAATACTTCTGGAAAGTAAGCATCTGGTCAAAGTAGATGAGCATCTAGAAAAGGGATAAAAGTGTGGAGTTTTGAATTTTCTTAGAGATATGATGCTTCCAAGTTGCAGCATGTTTCAGCAAAAATTTAAACCATAAGAACCCTGACTTATAAGTATAAAAGAGAGAAACTTTTCAAAGTAGGTTTTTTTCCATTTATTTTAAATGTAATATAGTTCTTATTATAATGGCCTAATAATTATAATTTTTAGCATTTTCTGTCCTATTATGGATACAGAAAGCTAGTCACTATTTTCCTTCTCGTTGTTGTCCCAACCATTGTGATCCCAATGGTTATACTTTTAGAAGGTGGCATGCAAGTCATTCTGGCTTCAACTCCCATGGGTTGACTGAATCACATTATTTTAGAGTGAACTTCATTTAAAAGAGCGAACTATTAAAATGTCTAGGTTTTCCTCTTCAAACAAACAAACAAAAATCCTAAATAAGTAAATCCAAGTCTAATACATTTAGGCTATTATCCCCATTGTATCATCAACAACACAGGGACTCACTGTACTAAATATGTCTCATTCTCCTTAAATTAAGAAAGTTCATCTTTCTTTGCTAAGAGATATAGACAAGGGAGGGTGGGACCATTTGAGGGTACGTGAAACTGAAAGATTGACAGCAGTGGCTGAAGTCAGGCAGAAAGCAGACAGCCCTGGGGAAGCATTGCTGACAGCAACACTAATGCACTACAACGCTGACATGCAACTTCCTCTAGATTCCAGAAAAAAGCCATTTGGGAAGAGCCTGTCAATAATGTAAAACTGGGCCAAATGGTTCTGGTTGTGGACTGCTAGCAAATGTCTACCCAAGACTAACTGGAGATGACCAAACTCATGTTTCAAATGAAAAATATAAATACAGCCTTCCTCAAACGAAAGGAAGTTTCCTGCAAATTAGAATGCTATTTTTTTTAAAGTGTATTGGGTTTAACATCTCAGGTATTTTTCTACAACTAGACCTATTTTTTTTTCTTCCTGAATTCTCTGGGCTCTGCTTTAAGTTCAGTTTTGTTTACCAGCAAGATATGAGAACAAGTTTAATGCTGTGAAAGATGTTTTACTTAGAGCAATAATATGACAAGCAGAACTGAATGCATAGCAACTTGCACATTACATAAAGCTTTCCAGCCAACACTGGCTTTAAAATCACCAGTGAACTAAAAAAAAAAACCAAAATATAAATATTAGACTCAAGGTATAGATGAAAAGCACCATGTCAAAAACACAATTAAATAAATTATCTCCTTTTGTGCTTAAATAATGGATGAAGCTTATGGTAAGCATAACTGCTGTTTTTGATTCCTTGAATTGCTTCAGCAACTTGACCTTGGGTTGAATTCTCTGCAGTGTAATATTGAGCCCATACGAAGTCCTTTTCCCTGAGCAAATTTGTTTTCAGAGGGGGATAAACAACTAAAAATTGATCCTATAGAATTTCATAAATGACAACAGTGAAAAACAACCTTTCTGAATGAATTTTCTTTCTTCTACCCACTTCACATATATATGTGAGAAAGCAAGAAAGAAAAAAAAAGTTGAACACTTGTCCTTCTTCCCTGTTAGGTAAACTACTTAAACTATAAATTTCATAAATAAATCACACAAAAATTATTATGGATTAAGTGGGAGAAGGTAAAAGATTAATTGTTTTTAACACAGAATTATTAATTTTAAATATTATAAGAAATCTTTCTAATTAACAAGTCCTTAGGGGATTTGTTCTAATATATAAATGTAAAATGTATGTAAACAATGCTTCGACAGCACATGAGAGTCCTTGAGAAGAGAATTTTCCAAAATTAGGGTTTGGGACTATTCCTCCTTTAACTTTGTTTACATGATTGATTGAATTCTCCATTTAGACGTGTTAAACAGAGTAAATGTCATCGCATTCTCCTCTGGAATAAGGCAACTATCTAATCAGAGGAATTGAAATAAGTGTTTTTAATGTATTAAAATGTGCTGTCATGTGTGACTATTACAGAATTATTAAATAATGTTACTAACTCCCTAGACATGGCAAGATTTTCCTGCTTCTACTCTTCCCTGTATTTGTCCCCTAAGCCCCCATCAGCAATCCACAATGCAGCCAACGTGATCTAAAAAAGCAGCAAAACCCTTGGTTTTATCACCCTATTGCTTGAAGCTTTTCAGTGGTTTTCCACTGCCATGAGAAAAGGTCCAAATTCTTTAAATGCATTAGGAAGTCCTTCATGATTCTGCCTGCTGCTTGCTTCTCTAGCCTCTGTCTCTCCCCACTCCCTCACCTCACACCCTATTCTCAATTGCAACTTCTGTCAGTGCCTCTAAATCTGTTATGATTTCTCTTTTGTACCTGTTCTTTCTACCTAGACCAGTCTTTCCTACTCCATCCCTGATCTCCTTTCTCACACCTCTTTTATTGGTCTAACTCCAATCTTCCCTAAGGTCCAAGCCTAGACATCATTTTCTCTTAGAAGCATTTTCTGACCTCCCCTACCATGGCATCTATCACATTTCATAGCATCACTTATTATGTATCATTATCATCCATTAAACAATAAATACTGTCATGATCTTATGCTATGTTTCCAATATTCCTATAACTGACATTAACTGAGTACCTACTATGCTCAGACTCATTTCTAAGCTCTGATAAAACAGAAAAGAACCAAGCAAACAAAATCCCTGCCTGAGGGAACTTATATTCTATATACACAACAAACATTTATTAGCAAGAACAGAGTGAAAGAAAACAGAACAGTAGAGAACAAAAGGAAAAGAACAAATCGAGAAGAAGGTACAAAGTGAAATAAGAAAGAGCCAGGAAACCTTCAAAGCATAGAAATACAGGTTGATCTCTTAAAAGACCCCACCCCACTATTAGATAGGCCCTCTTTTATTTAAAACTTTGCCATTGGCTTGTGATATTTGAAGATGGTATAGTTTCTTTCTTCATTCTACCTGCAGCCAAATACATCCAGATTCTGTCATTCAGCATTCCAGAGATCTCCTCCAGAGCCCTCTGCTGTCCACAATGAACAAGGCTTCAGAACCCAAGTGGTATACTTAAGCCTGAGCAAAACAAGCTGGAAGCTTATTTTACAAGCATTGCTTCTCCAAAATTTATTCACTGGGAAAATCTTCTATAAAACTGTGAATATGTTATGCAAGTAAAATTAGACCTTTCAACCTGCTTGGTATGATACATGATCGCACACACTGCAGGTGATTCTGCAAGAAATAAAAGTAATTTAATTTTTTTATTAGACATTTAGTAGAAAAGGTCAAAAAAGAGATTTAGGATCCCTGTCATCCCTTTATACTTAAAAAATTAAAAGACCTTATTTACACCACTTTTTACCACATGATTCAGATCTTTCAGCCACAACAAAATTAGAGTGAAAACAAAAAAAAATCAATCAAACCAATTGTATATAATTTTGCATGAAGAAATAGTGACATATGCATAGCAAATTATAAAATGCTGTGCCTGTGAACTCTGTTCTCTCTGAAGAGATGTCCTGGCTTCTTTGTCTTACTAGTCAAACTCCTACTTTCCTTTTAAACTCTACCTAAAACTTACCTCTGTTATGTCACCTTTCTGCTTCTCCTCATAGCCATCCCAAACAGCTGACCCTTCTTTTTTGCTGTCAAATGAATCTAGTACAGACTTCTGTTAGAGCCCTTACCCTCTGTGCTTCCATTATTTGTTTATGTCGATGTGTCTCCTACTGTAAAATGATCTCCCTGAGGACAAGGAGAATGTCTTTGTGACTCAAGCACCTGGCATGTGAGATGTGTTTAAAACAAACAAACAAAAAATGACCAAAGAATAAGAGAATGAATGAATGAGTAAGTGAAAGCCACCAGTGACCTTCAGTGCCTTTCTGGGTGAGGCTCTCTATGAACTGAAAATTCAGATTGGGAAATTTTCCTTTCATCTTTTCCTTATCATTAACCAAGTTCATAATGATGACTAAGAAGGAACTAAAAAAGCAAAATTTGAATTCCACTTATACAGTATGGTTCTGAGACTGTACTTTTCATTTTACATCATTTGCCTAATTCATCTCATCCAGTCAACCCCTCAGCCAATAATCATTAAATTCTATTATAATCATAGCACCATGCTAAATACTCTAAAGTAGATTACAAAGAAGAATAAAAGACCCTCCAAGATTTTTATAACCTTTCTGAGAAAACATTACATCCACATTTTAAAGAGCCAGATAATAGTACATAGAAGGTATGTAACACAGACAGTGGGTGTTACAGGCAGGCATAAGAGGAGCAAAATAGGAGCTAAAGAAAAAGTTGACAAGGCAACATTTCATGTTGGAATAATGGAATGAACAAAGGGTTGACTGTGTAGATTTCCTCAACTAAAATGCTGAGGGTGTAAGAAATCTATATAAATTGTGGCAAATTGTAATCAGTCTATCGCAGAGTTAAAACTTACTCAGAATACTAGCATTTTAATAATTCTTTCAGCCAAAGTCTGCTTTCTACATAGATTTATTTGTACAAGTATTTTTTGGTATTTCCAGCTCCAGGTACTTCCAGACTTTTCTCAAGTTCTTACCCACCTTTGAATATAAGTCCCTCAGCCCCATCCTTTCCATAAAGTAATGCTTCCTCAGTCTTTCGGAAGATTTTGCCCTCACTTGTGCAGTGTTTGGTTCCAAACAGACTGCCTCTAAAGATGTCATCATGTCATCTTGTCTCCCCGCCTTGGCTTACACTCAGAGCTAGCCTTTCTGACAATGGGTAATTTGAGGTCACAGCGCCACTCTGATCTGATGTATCACAATACTTCACGCGACAGCTGCAAGAGAAGACCTGCTTCTCATATATGTTCAGTCAGAACACTGTGGGTCTGTCAGGAAGACTCTGATTTAATGTATAAAGTGCCTGTGGGCATAATAATGATGCAGGAAGCAACGGAGCTCAGCACTAACCCTTTTTGTCTACGTTTCCTTAGACAGAAGTGGAGGTTGTTCCTTCTAACTAGAGTATCAGCGTATTAACTCTAACTAGAGTTTTAGCATATTAACAAATCATAGAATATTAAACCTTCACTGGAACTGCAAGATCACACAGTCCAGCCCCCTCAATTGACAGAGAATCTGTAACTTGTCCAAGATCACACAATGAATTAGTGGGGAAAAAAAAGAGGGATCAGAAGTCATACATTCGGCTCCACTGTCACTTTCTCTTCCTATGTTGCACATTCTGCTTCCAAAGTAAGCACCCCTTACTTATGAGGGTCACCACTGTGTATGCTCTAGAGTCCTATACACTTTCTCTGTCCTTTTTGATATGGTTTTCAAATAGGGTTAGCAAATAATACTAGTATAAAAATAAACATATTTCATTTTATGTAGTCTCTTTTCCTAATGACAGGATATGAATTTTTCCCCAAATAAATATCATTGGATCATGGATGGCATAAGCACTAATTACTGCTTGTCATTAGTATTATTCTCACAGGGAAACCTGATAAGAAAGCAAAGTATACATTAATTTGAGGCCATTCAGATAAAAATGCTTTGTAGACACTTGTGTTATAAACATGAAGAATTGTATTCTTTTACATATTATATTAGCATTTAATGTATAAATATCTCAATATTAATGGTCAAAAATAATCTTTTACTCACCCTTATGATTTATGCAGTACACTTTTTAGACCTATTACTTTTGTGTTAATATCCATAGATCTTTGCCATAAAACTATATGTGAGAAGCTTAAGAAACTTTGTCAAAATACACTGGGGAGGTAGCAGAGTGGGAATTAGTCTTCTGTACAGCTTGATTAAAAGGAAGAATAAAAGGAGAGGGATGGAAAGAAAAGATATAGACTACTACTCTCCAGCAAGAGTAGGGATAGGATTTTTAACTCTGTTAGTATCCACTATCCCCTTGGGACCTTACCATACGGTATATTCCCAAAACCATAATGAACGATAGGTTGTGTTGAAAAAAATTACCTATACTGTCAATGGTATTTAAGTTATCTACACTCAGACACAATGGCAATTCTCATAATAAAGCATGTGTTTAATTCTAGCACATTACAGTAACATTGTGTCCTACTTTATCTGCCTTATAGGATGGCATAGAAAATCTAATTTAACAGATGTCCCCAATAACAGTGTTATTCACTTAATGATGTAGCACCTATGTTCTCATCGAAAGAGAGTACTGAGAAATAGGTGCCAGTGAATTATTTTCAGGAGCAATTTAGGAGGAAGCAGGTGAAAAGGATTCTAATTTCTGAGGCTTTGAATAGCACAATAAGCACTGTTTTATTATGGGAACAAAAAAATTAGCATTCACTGAGCTGTTTATGCATTTAGACAATGAATAAAAATGTAGTGTAGTTCCAGGTAGATAATGTGGGGAAAAGGAGAATGAGAACGTCTTTCTATAGTTAGGATTTTTTTTTTTACAGAGTAGAAAACAAAGCTGGTGAGTTAGCTATTCATGTTTATTTGAAATCATTTCTCATCTGGTCCTATTCTTTATGAAAAATATGGTCTAAGTAAATTTCAAAAGTAGATCATCGTTCTTTTCATAATCAGAAGAGGGAGGTCGGGTTGAAGTTCAAGTGAGAGAGGGGGAGAGCAATGCCTACAGAAGCCAGGAGGATAATGGAAATGAGGCAAGTGCATCTGAGGAAGGCTTAGTGAGATGGTGGAGTGGAATGGTCGTGCTCTGAAGTGGCAACACCCTGTCTAAAGGCATTTAGAGACAATAGGGGGAAAAAGAAAACAAAAACAAAACTTAGCCACAGAAAACCTAACTGCAAGCCCACTTCAGCTCAAGGCCAAACAGTTGGTCACCTTTAGATTCAGTAAAATCCAAGACCTTGAGACCTCAGCGAATACCCACACAAAGGCCCTTGGCACAGGGAGTGAAAGCCTGGTACAAGAAACTGTTAGGAAGTCTTTGTCTTATGTAAAGTATAAAAATAGTTGTTTCATGTTTATGGCCTAAAACAATGCTATTTACTATAAATTTCCGCAGCACTTATCATTCTATAAAAATCGGTTATTAAGAACCAGTCAGTGCCTTAATTTTTAAAATACCATGCAAAAAAAGGTCTTCTGCTTACAGCAAGAGTGTCTCAACCTGGCATGTATAAATCACGTGATACTGATGCAAAATCGTGTGTGTGTGTGTGTGATTCCATGTGTGCATTTGTGAAGACAAAAGGTTTGTATCTTAACCATTGTGTCACACCCCACAAAGAGAAGAGAAATACTCAGCAAAAGGCAAGAAATCCAGAAAGTATGATCAGGAAGATCCAGCTGTAGGCAGAAATCTGGCTGCCAACATTTAACCACAGAATTATACCCATGAAAGAATAAGATGAATGAGAGATGTCTCAGTTTTGGAAAGACACCGGTTGTGCAGTGGCAGGAAGGTAGGCATAGACAGAACTCCCTGGACCAAGATAGACAGATTTCCTCAAACTGGACAAGGCATGTCTGAATCACAAGGACTGGGTCAGAGCTTGTCTACCAACAATTTATGTGTTGCCTCTGGCTCCTAAAAGCTTTTGTTTGAGAAGCTCACCCTTGAGCCTAGCACTGCAGGCGGTGGGCTGGTGACTCCAGATGAGAGAACTGGGATGCTGACATGGCCTGCAGTTACCATGCAGGTCCAAAAAAAGAGATTTTTAAGTACCTAAATTAAGGAGACAAACGTGTCCCGAGTGCCTACTATATGTTGGGTGCTTCATGAGTACTATCTCATTTAATCTACTTCATAAATGTTATCTAGAAACCAAAATGTAAGTAGATCTCTCCTTTGTGACTACAGATGAATTCATTCCATTATAGCCCTCAGTCTTCAAGGAAGGACAAATATTATCCCCATATTTCAGAAAAAGATAAAGCTCCACACAACAGCAGAGTTGCCACAGGTCAGTAAACCTCAATGAAGGAGGGAAGTATACATCACTCCGTGAGGGTGTGGGATGTAGTTTTTAGAAATTTCACAATATAATGTAGCTGTACACAATATCATTTGTTGGTTGGGGAATACAAACTAGAAAGAGATGTTCAGAGATAGAGTCACTTCTCAAGATCAGTAATTCTTAAGAGAAAGGAGAATATCCCCCAAGAGAGGATTTTCTGTAAACTAGTGTGTGAGAGATCTTTCTGCAATTTGCTATGACTTCCCAGGACACCATATTGAATTAAAGCAGAACACCCCAGAGTGCCGATTCCTCCACCATTATTCCCCAAACCAGACCACCTTTGCCACAGATAATCCCACTGACAAGACATTTTAATGTAAAATGATCTTTCAGTAAACAAATTAATGCCCCTTTCATCTGACATCAGTAAGCATTCGCATAATGAGTTTTCCAAATAACCAGTGGTTGCTCATTAAGAGTATTTTAACCCATTAAAAGTAAAAAACAAAAAGGGAAAAAAGTCAGTGTCCTATTTTCATACCTTTCTAATATGTATTTTCATACTGTTACCTTCTTAAACTAAAAGTGATTAAGTTATTTAAACTCTTCCGTATGAGTAAGGATGATCACTGTAACCATTAATTATCGGCCTGGGATGTGACTCAAGAGTGTGTTTGTCTCCTGTACTGTGTGTCATCAGGCTATCTGTTTATGTGGACTAGGTACCAACTCATACGGCCTGTCTACTTACAATTTAACAGTAGCCAAGAAACTGTAGGCAAATCATTAAAACGCACTGTAATTTACGAGTTTATGATCATTAATTCAAATCCCCTCATTTTGCAGATCTGAAATATAAGACTCAGAGTTAAGACTTGCCCGAAGTCACACAATGGACTGTAGAAGAGTTTCATCTCACTTAGAATGTGCAGCCCATAAAGAGAAATACTTAAAATTGTTGTTGGAAATTTCTTAATCTGTAAGCATTGTATATATGTTTTAATTCTGACACTCATTAAAGTGTGAGCACTACAGAGATAGATTAAGAAAATTAAAAAAAAAACCAAACATCTGCAGGCTGGTCGTTGTCTATTCTAACCATTTGCCTTTAAGATAACCATCAAATCCAGTGAATGAGAAATGGAGAGAGTCTTAAGTATTCTTGTTTCTCAGTAGAAGTTTTCTATTTGGTTTCAGTATTAAGCCTTTGTAACCTCACTATATTTCAATTGATTGTCTCCTCCACTGAAGATTAGAGGATTGGGTTCTAAACCTCAGATGTTAAATACAGTTATAATGCAATTCCTCTCAGGAGGTATGGGGTTTACAGGTATACAAGGTTACTGGTTGCTTCTTCAGCACTTTTCCTGCTATAACCCCTCTTTAGACACTAAGCTCTGAATATGACTTTTAAAGCAAAGAAAAGGTTTGCTAACAACCCCTTCCATAGTGAACCAGATCCGGTTTGCTTACTTCTTGTTTCTCCTTTGTTCCCTAAGTGATTAAGCTTGCTGGATAAGGCAGGTACTAGGAAATAAGAAGTCTTTTGAGTTACATTCAATCATTTTGATTAGCATCACTGGTAACTTTTTTTCCCCCTCATAAACATATGGTAAAGCAATATGTAATGTTCCAATGATTGTGATTTCAAATCTAAAGTACTATTTGTTCATTCCTGAAACCTGAAACAAACATCTGGTGGTTAATGCTTTGAGAAAAAAGTAACATAGTGCATTACCTCTGTCTATGATTCAAGATCATGGGCAAAAAATAAGTAGCTGGGATTAAACCACAAATGTTTGTCGGTCCACTCAATTTAAAAAAAAAAAGGTGGAGGGGGAGAACTAAGCTTCTGTGTGTCCTCTAAGGTAGGAAAGGGGATAGAGTCCATGTGCTACTCTTAAGGACCTCTTCCTTTCAGCTTTATCTTGCACTTAGAGATCAACTATATTCAGTCTGTATCTTGCCACTAGAAAAAAAAAAAAGATCTGAATGCTTCCTTATCTCCATCTCATATATGCTCAGAATTACTGAAATTTGTGCATACTGTCAGGTTCATGTTACCATGTGTTTTTATTAATTAGAATTATATCTCCTACATTAAAACTTCTGTGATGATATTTCATCTTCCAGATTTATTCTAGCTCACACTTCCCATTTCAAGATGACATTTGGAATAGAATTTGAAAGAAAGCTTTGCTGTCCATTTTGCAATGTTGTTTATCTTAGATAAACATTTTTGGTTTTTAATAGGGGTAGTGTATTGGTCTGCTAGGGATGCCATAACAAAATACCAGGGGCTGGATGGCTCAGGTGACAAAAACTTATTTTTCACAGCTCTGGAGGCTGGACATCCAAAATCTAAGTGTTGGCAGGTGTGGCTTCTCCTGAGGTCTCTCTCCTTGACTTGTAGATGGACAAATTCTTGCTGTGTCCTCCGATGGCCTTTCCCCTGTGCCTGCACACATCTGGCATCTCTTCATCTTCTTATAAGGACAGCAATCATACTGAAGTAGGGCCCGCCCTTAGGACCTCATTGAACTTTGATTACCTCTTAACAGGCCCTATCACCAAATACAGCCACATTGGGGTTTAGGGCTTCAAAATGTGAATTTTGAGGAAACACAATTCAGTTCATAACAGATAGCAATGCTATTAATCAAGCATTCTGTAATATCTTCTCCTTGAGGAAAAAAACAAACTCTTAGGAAAGGGATAAAGTTATCATTTATATGTGATATCAGCTTATGCAAAATATAAATTTATATGTGATTCACTTACATGAGATGTCATTTAAGTTAATGCACCTAGGGGTGTCTGGGTGGCTCAGTTGGTTGGGCATTCTACTTCAGCTCAGGTCATGATCTTACAGTTTGTGGGTTTGAGCTTCACATTGGGCTCTATGCTGATGGATCAGATCCTGGAGCCTGCTTCAGATTCTGTGTCTCCCTCTCTCTCTGACCCTCACCAGCTCATACTCTGTCTCTTTCTGTTTCAAATATAAATAAACATTAAAAATAATAATAATAAGTGAATGCACCTAAAATAACCATTAACTACTTTTTTTATTGGCCTGTCTTAATAGAACTCACAAAGATTTAGTAGGGCCAGCAGATTTCTATGTATTTTTTTGCCAGAAAGACAAAGAAAGATCCAGAATGAGAAATTTCAAATGAGACTGCTGCTCTTGCATCTGTTCTGAAGTTAGCTCTACAGATTTGGTCTTTATTCTCTGGAAATGTGGCTTCATATTTGAAACAAGCCTGAGCCTGACTTAAGTGGCTTTGAAATTCAGAGCCATGAGACCCAGGGACTTTAGCCACAAACATGCCATAAAACAAAGGCTGCTGGAGTGCTGGTGCACAAATACAAGTCAGAGTGTCCTTGGTCCCCTCATGAAGTACAGACCACAAGGTGTTTTTTCAGAATACTATTTTATGTGTTGGATCATTTACAGTACTTCCATTTCTGAATTTTTTTTTAATGTTCTGTGGTAGGGTTGCACGGTTTAGTAAATAAATATATAGGATACCCAGTCCAATTTGAATTGCAGATAAACCATGATTTTTTTTTTTTTTTTAGTATAAATGTCTCATGAAATACTTGGACATAGTTACACACACACACACACACACACACACACACACACACAATGTAGGGACATGCTTAGACTAAGAAAAGAAGAAAGAAAAAGTATTTGTTATTTACCTGATATTCAGATGTAACAGTGGGGCCTATATTTTATCTGGAAACTCTACTTTGGGTTTAGAAATGAATCCTCCTCTTAAAACTCGCTTCCTCTGCCCATCACCCTCTTCAACTACTGTCACCAACTTTGTAAATTTAATTTCCTGGCCTTCATTTGGAAAGGCCAGTAAGTGTGAACACCGAAGGTTTCAGGCTCTGGCTTCCTTCCGTTATACTACTATGATATATGCTTGCAGATGTTCAGTGTTACAACACTAAAATTAGTTTGTTCCAACTTTTTCCCCATGCTGAAGTATTTACATCTTTATATTGATACCCCGTAATACTACTATGATAACATTAGTAGACATTATGTATTTAATAATGTTGAGAGGAATCTCTAAATCTCCAAACTCTGGGCTCAGTCTGCTCACCTGTAAAATCAGGGGATTGAATTCAAGGTATTATCCCCAAGGTTCCTTCAACATTTCCTTGCTACAGGTCTTTAAAATGAGGATTCCGTTAATGCTCTCATTTGCCTTGTAAACCTAATTATTCCCCCTCTCGGATGAATCTCTTTTCGAGTAAGTGCTTAGATTACTAAAAAAAAAAAAAAAAAAAAAAAAAAAAAAAGTAGTGTTTAGATTACTCGATTAATGGCTTCACCTTTAAAAATGTTCGACCTAACTTCCCTAAGGGCCAATGAATGCACCCACTATTGCCTCCCACCCCTACTCACCCTAACATTAGACTCTGAACGCAGTGGGGGATCAGATGATGTGATCCTGGAAATGCTGATAATGATGAAACAATTCCATCGAGGTGCGTTCTGACTTAAAAATCTATGTTGCCAGCAGAAGCAATCTCCGCGGTCTGGGCGCAGCTCGTTCTCTTCCGCCATCTAGTGGCGTCAAGGGCGCCCTCCTCCGCTCAGCTTGCTGTTCCGCGCTGCAAAGATTTCAGATTGTAACTCAAACGGATGAATTGTTTTATTCTTGTCATTACAGTAAAAAGGGATTTATAGAGTGTTTCGAGAGATAAAATGTAATAAATGTTGATAAAAAAATAAGTATAACACATTAGTCGACTTTAATACCTGAACAATATAGATTAAATTCATGCAATTTTATCTCTTTAACATGTTCAAATGTTAACTTGAACACCGAAGAACAAGAATATAAACTAGCCTAAAGTATCATAAAGAAAGATTATCCTTCTCAGGTGCTCTTGTATGATGTTAAAGGATTTCTTAATTTGAAGTAAATATAATCATAGATAAAAAGGAAAGAGAAAGTTCTGATAAACATTGAATTACAGAGAATGTCTCCGTTCTGTATTTAACTGTTTATCTTCAATTAAGTTAGAACGTATTATCATTATTATTTATACATGTAATACAGTGTTTAATGAATGCTGAACGATATTTGGTGTTAACGTTCTATAATCCAGAACTTTCTTCAAATGGCATGATAGTGAGTTTAATTGTGTGAATCTAAAGTGAAAATAAATTTTCTCTAATGAATGAAATAAAGTATTTCTGAAGTGTGACTTATTTCCCATTAAAGTTGTTTTCACTGAATAATTATTATAGGAAAGATATTTCTGACATTTAACATTATTCTGGTTCTCTTACTTTTATTTAAAATGCCAATGCTATCATGCAGTATTTAGATCTTTCTAACAAAATCTACTTAATTGGACTGCCACTTGGTTTTTTAATATACTTGTGAGCCAGCTGAGAAATCTCCAATTTGTTTTCCAGGGTGGGAAAATTCCGATAAGGTGGACAGCCCCAGAAGCTATTGCCTATAGAAAGTTCTCCTCGGCAAGTGACGCATGGAGCTATGGCATTGTCATGTGGGAGGTCATGTCCTACGGAGAGAGACCTTATTGGGAAATGTCTAATCAAGATGTAAGTGCCCCAATAGTTAAACTTATTTTTTAAATATAAACACATTAGCCCTGAGGAGCAAATATGCTTTTGCCCTCAGATTAGCCTTTATCTTCCTGAGAGCTGTTCAGGGTCTGTGGCTGAGTTTGAGAAGCTAAGTAACCTTTCGCTCTGAGCTGTCCTGGGTGTCATAGGGGCCAGCTGATGGGCTTTGTCATGTGAGTACCTGGTCCACATCTTACATCTGAGACTTCTACACTCATTGCTTTAATGCAGTATGACTGTGCTAATGCAACTGTCTTGATCTACAAGTAACAAAAAACAAAGAATAATGTTTACTTTTCCTTTCTTCCTTAAGGCAGTGCAATGCGCCACTGTAAAGAGGAAATTAATTTAAACTAGATATTTTAGAAGAAAAAGAGCAAATTCTTTCAGGCAGAGTATTATCAATATGACATTTGATATTGTTCTTTTGAGATATGTGACCCTTTATGCAATTTCTTTGGTTTCTATTTGACCTATAAAGATTACCTGGGTGATTAATAATATTATACAGCAGGAGAGTTCTCTGTGACCTCCTAAGAGATAAAAACAGTAATCAGAGAATGTAAGTACCCTGACAATGCAAATAAGTGTACTGTCAGAACTGAAAATATATGTTAATTTCACACGTTTCCATCTCAGAACTTGGACTTTGTCCACTCACTTGCCAAAGTATCTAATGGTTTCTGAAACAATACTAATGGAAAATCACCTCTAATGTGATCCTGAATGTTCACAGGTTTAAAAAAAAGAGGAAAAAAAGACCATGTAACTGTAGAAAATCTCTAAACACACTCAGTAAAACAGTTTTCACATCTCTTTTGTTTTTTCTAGTCAATTGCTTGGGCAGTCCCTCCGTACATCAGACCCCATTACTCCATCCCAAATTCAAGTTGTCCAAGTATCTAAAGGACTCACCCAGCAACAAAGAAAGTTTTAATACCAGGAATAGAGAAAACTTCGTTTTGATTAGCTCACCATGGCTATTATTTCTCCCTGCCATAGAGTGTTACTTTTGAAGCTGAGTCCTGCTCAGTCCTATGGGGGCCTACCGACTCTGAAGAATGACAGGTCTAGAACCCTACATGGCAGCAGGTTGGAGGTCATACACACTGTTCAGTCATTGTCCTCCAAAGCACATCATGAAAAGAGCCCATGTGACTAGGCCCTGCAGAACATCTTCCCTGAGGTATAGAGTGTGCCATAACAAGCAATATCTGCTCTACTCCCAAAACTTAGACTTTGGGATCCAGGCCAGGCTAGAGTCTACTATTCTTCTGGGAATTTTATTCAAAGGATGTCATTGCTCTTCTCTGCTGCTGGACCTTGTTTGGGGCAACTTGTGACCTCCTCCGTTCTTCTTAAAATTGAATATCAAGGACACCTGGGTGTCTCAGTCAGTTAAGAGTCTGACTTCAGCTCAGGTCATGATCTCCCAGTTCATGAGTTTGAGCCCTATGTCAGGCTGTCTGCTGTCAGCATAGAGCCTGCTTTGGATCCTCTGTCTCCGTCTCTCTCTGCCCTTCCCCTGCTTGTTCTCTCTCTCTCTTTCAAAATAAATAAATAAACTTTAAAAAAAAATGAATCTCAGAAGCAGAAATTTGCCCCCTATGATCCCCAAAGGAAATCATTTTTTTAACCTGTTATCCAAGGTAATGGAAGCCCTGGATTCAGTCACCATAGTTCCTACTCTACTCTAAGCCCAAAATAATGCTTGCCTACTTGTCCTACTTTCTCATGACTAAAATAGGCCATTCAAACAAATCTCTAGAATAAAAAAATCCTTTCCTGATGAATTACAGTCTTCACTGAACAGAAGAGCCCTCACTTCAAGTACCCTCTTTCATTAGTACCCCATTTAACCCTTAACCAGTCCCCCTAGCATGCTTCAAACAAAAACTGCTGAACTGATAGGGCTCCAAACATTACAAATAATGTATTCTCACTGGTAAAAAGTTCTTGAGCATTCACAGCTGACATACGTGTATTTGTTTGCACATTATGTACCAGTAATATATTCATTTATTCCTTTAAAAACATTTATTGGGTGCTTTCTTTGTTCTAGGAACTAGAAATAGAACAGAGAACAAATGTTATACCTGGAAGGGACCAAAAAGATTATCTAGTCCAACCCAAGTCCAACTTGCTTATGAAACTGAGGCATCCAGAAGCAACATGATTTCCTTAGAATCCTATAGTAAGTGACTTAATGGTAATATTAGAACACATGCTCATAAACTTCTAGAATAAGTCATGGGCAAGGAAAAGAGAAGAAGAAATAACTGCTTCTTTTCTTGGTAGTTTGGTTTACAGTCCAAAGAGCTCTCCATGTAGGGCTGGTGATGTCTTGCCTCATGGAACTTATATTCCAGCAGAAGGGAGATACACTGTAAACAAAGTACATAAGTAAAAGATATAGTATCTAACATGATAACCACTGTTTCTGGGGAAAAACATGAAAAGAGGATAAAAAATTCTAGGGCACTGATTTTGAATACAACATGTATATTGCCGCATACATTCATAGAAGTCATTTCTATGTGGTCATAAAAGTCATAATTAGCCATTCTTATTAAATATTTATAAATAATCTTTATTATATCAGATGAGATAAATAAACATAAAGAGAAGTTCCATTATTTTTCCTGCCCCCTGGGTTATCATCTAACGGCTGAAGTGACTGTGCCACCAATTTAGTAACCATATCTATTATGTAGACCATAATTTAACCATGAAAGTCACTTAATTTTCAAAGTGCCTCAGCTTCATGACCAATAAATATAATAAAAAGACTGGGTTAGATTTTTAATATCCCTTTCAGCAATAATAAGTTATGATTTTCATAATCTCTGAAGAAATTATCATACTTGTCTCAGCAAAAGAATGATTCCAATTGTTCTTTTCTGAGGTTTAGGACATTCCTGAAACTCTGTAGGGTGCCAAGAATGAGATAGGACTTCCACAGAACAGAGTAGATATAAATTTAAGATACCATACCACAAAACAGACTTTTTAGGAGAGTAGCCTCTGAGGGGAAAATGTCCAAATAAGTAATTTCCAACATAGACTACCATGTAAACCGTTCTTAATTGTTGCCCAGAGAGTTCCAAACTCTGTTGTCAACCCTTCCCTTCCTGGAGCTTGCCCAATAGCTTGCCCAGCCATTCTGGCCATGTGTATTGATTACCTGTGGCCAAGATGACCATTTAGAGAATGATTCTGTCTATTAAACCTCATTTGGCCACAAAGAGTATACCTGGAACCAGGAGAAGCTGCTGCAGCCAGTAATAGACTCCTGACATTAAGGCCATTCTCCTTTGTTCACGATTGCCAGTGCCCAGAGCACAAGGCTGAACCTGAATGTTCCCTTCACCCAGAGCTTGGCTGCTTTTTGAGGACCAGATAGGAACTAAGCGGGCAATTTTCAAAGTCTTTGAGTGGCTACCAAAGAGTATTCAAGCAAGAATCTAAAAATAGGAGGAGAACAAGAAGTTGTGGGTGGGGGAAGGATTCAAACTCTTGAGGTCCCCAGATCAATACAAGACCAGGGGAAAGCGGTAAGAGCTAAAATCCTTTATGTATCTTGTGACTATTTTTTGCTGCTGCTGTAAAGATTTGAAATTCTGTTTAGCGTAACATATTGGAAGTCAGCATATCTGTGACAGATCCTATAACCAGGATTTCTGTTTGGAAGCAGAAATAGCTTAATCAAAACTTCCCCACCTGCTCCTCTCCAAATACTGGTTGGTTATTCTCTATTTGTTCTGCATTTCTCATTTGTTTGGTCGAAGTATAGTCTTATGTTTGCCAAGGTGCATTTTAAATAAAGAAAGTAATATTTTAGACAATAAAAATCCAACTATGTTCTGTTTGAATATTTTATGTTTTTACTACATTTTGGTTAGTTTAACTAAGCTATGGGCTTAGTTAAATACGGAATGTTAACATGTTTTATGCTTTTAAATGAGTGTAGGAAATTTCAGATCATTTTTATAAAATAGTCCCTCTATTCTGTAGACCCTGGCAAATTTTATTAGAATGAGCAATTCTGAGTTTGTAGAATCTGTTTTACTGAATAATATAATGAGTTTCCCAAAGGTCAGTGGTACTGTACATTAGGGAAAGGAACTGAGAAAAAACAGAGTATACAAGATTAGTCCATAAAAGGCCTAACAAACATTACAGCAGGTGCCATCTGCTTAGCTATTCAGTAGTTACTTATTAAACATGTGCCAGTCACTGGGCCCAGGTGTGCATGTGGTATGGGGATGGAGAACTAGAAAACCCAGTTCCTGCTCTCAAGGAGGCCACTGTGTAGATGAGGAAGTGAAGTTCTGACATTTGTAAATCTCAGCCCTGTCCCCAAATAGAATGTGCGTTCCTCAAGTGTAGTCATCATACTGCCTTCTTTTTTATTAGAAACAACACTGTGTGAATGGAACAGTTTTCTTTTTTTTTTAATATACCAAAAAAGTATGCAAACTCTATTTTTCAGTGTTCTTTTGATTTTAAATGACAAAAACTCAACCCAAACTAACTTAAGTAAAAAAAAAAAAATTTTTTTTCATTCATGAGACTAAGAAGGTTTAATAGTGCTGAATCCCAAGGACCGTGCAGGATTTTTAATGCTTCCATAGGTCAACGGACCTCATTTTCTCCTACTGCAAAGGTCCTCTTTCTTGTATTCTTTACACTCTGGGGCTCAGGACTCCTCAGCAGAATGAAACATTTTTCCTCTGTGAAAATTCATACACCAATCCCAGAGACGACTCCTGGTTGGCTCTGTCAGGGTCCTGCCCAAACCTGAGCCAAAACCATGCCAAGGAAATTGATGCTGTGATTGGCCAAGCTAGCTTTATGTACCAGCCTGTGCCTTTAGAGGTGGGTGGAGCACTGTGATTGGAAATTTCCACATAATCACACCCAGTGAGAGAGGAGGTCCCCAAAGGAAAGTAGTTGTACCTCCAGAGATAGACTGTTTTGTCCTTTTTGGTATACATAGTTTTCAAAAGCAGCTTTGTTTATTGTATTATCAAAGGGCACTAAAACATTAACATTGTGCATCATTGTATTCTAGTGAGGGAGCTGGTATATTGGCAAGATCATGAGAGCTTTGGAGCAAGGTTCTTCAACCTCAGAACTGTTGACATATTGACTGTTGGGCTGAGTAGTTCTTTGTTGTGGGGACTGCCTTGTGCATTGTAGGATGTTTTGCAGTGTCCTCAGCCTCTAATCACCAGATGTCAGTACCACCTTCCCAGACATGATAACCAAAAATGTCTCCAGTCAGAGATGGGGCACACAAATCACAGCCAGTGAAGAATCATTGTTTTAGTCTGGAAAGATCTGGGTTCAAATCCCAGCTCCACAGTTCACTGGCTGTGTTATCTTAGGAAAGTGGTTTTAAGCTTTTTGAGATACTGTCTGTAACAGTATTCAGAATACTCAACTGCAGGATTCAAAAGAATTAGAGATAATGTCTGTAAAACACCAGGTACATAGAAGGTATTTAATTAATGAAATGTAATAAACATAGCTTGCATTTCTAAGAAAGTATTTTAGATTATGGCTCATTTAATCTTGAAAATAACTATCTAAAATAAATCCTATTATTACTCCCATTTCTAGGTGAGATAACTAAAGCTTTCTAGAAAGTTTAAATAACCTACCCAAGGTTACTAGCATTGGTAGAACTGAAGTTCAAGCCCCCTGCTTACTCCAAAGTGCATGGGTTTGTTTTTTTTTATGTTTATTTATTTATTTTGAGAGGGAGAGCATGTACACAAGCAAGCAGGGGAGGGGCAGAGAGAGAGAGAGAGAGAATCCCAAGCATGTTCCATGCTGTCAGCACAGAGCCCAACACAGGGCTCAATCTCATGAACTGTGAGGTGGTGACCTGAGCTGAAATCAAGTTGGACACCCAACTGACTGAGCCACCAAGTTGCCCCCAAGCTATGCTGTGCAAGTCTAATTTTCAAAGAAATCTCTATACCACAGAAGTTCTACGTAACGAAATCAAAGTATCTTTAATTATGTATGCCACTCTGTCATACAAGAAGTGTTTTCATTGTTTTCTGTTAACAAAAGAATGCAGATTGACTCACTGTTGTTTGGAATTATAAATCTTTTCTGCAGTGTTCTGGGTTTTGATATTAAAAATTTATGAAATGTACCATTTTTATAACATTTCTTGAAAATATATACAGCAGTAGCTTAAAATCAAATTCTAATGATGGACAAATTTAGCCTACTAGCAGAAACGTGTCACAGGTACATTGAAGGTGCACAGCTCCTTACTGTTTTCTAGCTTTTTTTTATGATACTGCTGGATAATTTTTATGTTATTTTCATTCAAGTTCAAAATAATTGTTGTTTATTATACAGTGGAAGTACAATGTAATGCTAGGAGCTATGCAGGTTCCAAAGATGACACCAAGGGCACTGCAGTTCTCCCAACACTTACACTGTGTAATGTGCTTAACAGAAGAAAATGGAAGCAAAACATGAACAGCAGGAAACAAATAACCAAATCCCCACAGAGCTAATATGTAGGGAGGAGAACTAATGCCACAGAAATGAGAGGCGACTTGGCTCAAACTAATGATCTGAACACAAGACCAGAGTCTTGGGTCGGGTTTGGTTTTGTTTTTAGTTTTTCCCTTGACATAATGCCGTAAAAAAAAAAAAAAAAAAAAAAGTCTCCTTGAAGCAATTTGAAACCCTAATGTCTCCTGGGTATGGTATCATTTAGGCATATGCTACTAAGCTAGTTCAGTTTCCCAAAAAGATAACCAGTATCAGGGATCATCTCATTTGAAAGCTTACAAGGAAACATAATGCTGTCTCAGTGTTTCTGTGGGGTTTTGTTCCCTTCAGTTTTCAAACGTTTTTATGTAATAATGAGTTTTGCTTTAGATTGCTTTCAGAAACTTACCTGAAGAAACAAAATTGGAGTTTATCTTCAGGGTTTTCCTTTTATAGGTGATATGGTTGAAAAGAACCTTTTGAGCTTGTCTGAATTGATTCCTTTTTTTCAAAATTTATGAAGGAAGAAAATAACCTTTTACCATATTTCTTGTTTGTCCTCATAATTCTATAACCTTTTCAATTATAAATCAGTGTTTCAGCCAAGAATGGTGGATGTGTAGAATCCACTTACCTAGAAATGCAGTATGGTTTTATGAGTAGGAGAGTCCAGTCATTTCCAATTTTTGTCTCTGATTAGATTTTCCAAACTCTTCTTTATTACGTAATGGTTCTTGTGTAATGATCTGTGGAAGATACAGGAAATTGCTAAAGGCCCATTCCCATTATTTCAACTTTTCCATATTACCGAGGGAATTTTTGCATTTCTTTGAATATGTACTCTACCAAGGCAATTGTCAAAATGGCCTTCCTTTTCTCAATTTTTCAATAATTCCTTCTATTGGTACATAGAAAATAGCAACATTTTAATTAAATTCATACTAATTACACTGGCATAATGCATGTCTGCTACAGAGGCAAGAGTAATAGGGGATATTATGAAAGGCAATTAATCACCATTGTAAATAATTCAAAGGTAAAGTTCTAAGTAGAGGAAACCAATAACTAATATACTACTACCTCGGTGTAATTTCCAAGGGAACCTTTTTTAACCAAACAACCACAAAGCTGAAGAATGTATACATGCCAGTAATGTTTTCATAAAAAATTAATTATACCTTCAATATATTTATATATGGAAATATATTTACAATCTTTAGCTCTTACAAATTTTGTTCCATCTTTTGCTGTCTTTGGAGCATTTACAAAGAGGACATTTTAAAATCTCCCTTTTCTTTGTACTCATAAACTAGTTTTCCATAGCTTCTCAGTCTTAGTTTATCAGGACAGACTCTGGCCCTGTCCAGATTTTTGTCTCCCTGCATTTGCATTTGGAATTCTGTGGGAAACAGACCATTCAATGAAGGCCAAATCTAGACATAGAGGTTACAAAAACTCAAGATGCAGAGATGTTACCAAAGGTCCTGCAGATTAAGACTGCAATTTCAGTGACTCTAGAAACAGCTTTTTGAGCTAAAAGGTACTCTTGCAAGTACTAAATCCAGTTCTCTTCTCTTCCTTAATGAGGAGACAGAGACTTGCCCAACTACTGAGTTTGTTAGTGACAGTTTCGGACTTTGATGCAGTACAAGTGACACCTTCACTAATGCTCTTTCCATGACTTACTCACTGAAGCAGTGTTACATATAAAGTGTTAGTTATCTGTCTTAACAAGCATGACTTTCTACTGTTAGGGGTAAAAGCTTTTCCAGATGACAAGTCTTACTATCAACAACCTTTCACCTTGCAAAGTCGTACGGTTCATACCGTTCCCCATTTTGTCCACTCATTCAACAGTCCAAAAGGTGGTAACCTACTGAGGACAAACACTCTATGCATTTTATATGTCCTTGACATTCTATGGTGAGTTCCAAAAAGTGAGATTTGAGAACTGCCTTAAGTGTAGACTTTTAAGAAACTTTTCATCTTGAAGTTAAAACGAGGAAATCTTCAGTTTCCACGCCCTAATGATCTACAAATTACAAATGAGCCTCTGAAAAAAAATTGTTTCTGCCTGTACCTTATTCATTCCCCACACTATCCCCCTTTTTTCTTACTGTACCCTGAATTTAATTTGGGTCTTGACTGCCTTTCACTGAATTTTAAATCCTAGATGTTGAAAAATATTGAATAACAA